>NC_088866.1:2859076-3044061 GCF_032884065.1 Artemia franciscana
ATTTTATACAGTGGGTCAAATTTAAGATATAGGTTAGGCTAGCTTAATCAATCAGGAAACAATGCAGAAAAAATAATTGTGGTAAAATTCTAGTTTAGCTACTTTTTGCTATCTTGCCAAGAGGTTATGTTATTTAAACTATATACAAGACAAACAAGTTTAAACATGCAACTAGCCTAGGATATCCTATTCATACACCCCTAGAGTGTATCTAATTTTGTTGATTTCAAGATCAGTTCCAAATATTCTAAGAGTTTCCTCTACTGGTCGGTGGCCTCAGCTACAATATTTACAAGTACTTATGCACAGGAAGTTATTCTAAATTCAGACTAAATGAGTCTAAAACAAATATTATCAAAATCTTGGTCGTAATATTTTTTTCAATCTGAATAAGACCTTAGTTACTTCAAAAGCCGTTCCTGCTGAATGTAAAATTCAAGTAACTTCTCTAGTTACTTGATTTTTCACCTGGAACACCCTCTTAATTAATACACAAATCTATCGGAATATTTTTCTTCCCTTTCTTCCTAGAAGAGCAATAAATCTTTGTTTTTGAGACGCATTCCAACAGGCGGCTGAAGGGTGGGATATTGCCAAAGGTTGTCCTTTTCGGCCAGCCGTCTAGGGCTAAACGGGAAGCAGGGCTTCCGAGGTTGTGGTGGGAGGCTGTCATAAACAAAGATCTAAAGGAAATGAGAACTACTTGGGAGGGTATAAAGAGGCTTTAAATATATTGGTATGGAGGAGGGGTAAAGTTATAGCAAATCGTATAACTGGCTTTCGTATAAAGTGAATATACCACTCGATGCCTTTTTTATGCTCTTTACGACTATAATAATCACTTCTACCTTAAGTTTGAATTTTAGCACTTTTTAACCTAACCTAAACTAGTCTTATTATAAAAAATTTTAGTACTGAGAAAATGTAGTATTATTTTGTCGGAAACGATGGATAGCTCGTACTTTATTTGAAAATTTGCCATTTTTAAGAGCTTAAATTTGAGCTTAAAGTTTAATTCTTCATTTTTAAGTGCTTAAACTTGAATTTGTAGTAGAAGCGATTATTATATTCGTAAATAATATAAAAAAGGCATTAGTGGTGTGTTTGCTTTATTTGTGAGTCAGTTATTATGAACTGTCATAATTTTTTGAAAATTCGTCATTTTTAAGAGCTAAAAAAGTGCTTAAATCTCAATTTAAGGTAGAGGCGATTATTATATTCGTAAAGAGCATAAAAAAGGCATCGAGTGGTATATTCACTTTATACGAAAGCCAGTTATACGATTTGCTATAATTTTACCGCAGGAGGAGCGTGCGTAGCTATGTTGGCATTGGGTGGCTTTGTGCTACGGTGAGTTGCTTGTGGTAATAGTAGCAGTATTGTAACAAGCGCCGGGTTTTACTCCTAATGTGTATGAACTGTTATTAATTTGTATTTTTATTTGTCTAGTGAATTCTCTATTTTTTCCTTATAATTTTTAGTGGTTTATTAAAACTTAGTGATTCTTTTGCTTTATTATCGAATCTTTTTAAGAATCACAAATGGCACAAAAACTCAAGCTTGACAAGACAATATGCATGTAAATAATTATATATTGCTGTAAAAGATGCGTTTTATTTGTTTCTCCTCCGAAACATGTGTCTCGTGCATTCCGTAATGCTAATATGTTTTTCAGCTATTTTTTTCAACAACAAAGCATTAAATAAAAAATAGTTCAGTAATGTCAAATTTAAACATATATGAATTAAGTATTAGTTAGGTATACATGAAAGGGAAACTAAGCATCGTCAGCACAAGACAAAAAGAAAAAACACTAAACTAAAAACAAATAAAACCACCACCAATAAAAATAAATACAATTGTCGCTACTGATCCACGTAGGGAAAAGAAGCTATTTGAGTTACTTCAATGAGAACATCAAAGCAACTAAGGAAAAATATGAAAATTGAGACTAAGTTAACTATTATGTTGCGAAATAATCCTCTTGTTAGCTAATATTGAAGTAAATCTTTTTAGTACAGTAGGTAATCTTGTCCCCTGGTGACTATGTAAAATTTTAATTCTCTTTTTGACTATTGGTTCTTTTTTCAAAAGACAATCCTAAATTGGGTCAATATTTATATTCCCCATGTCTCTATCTATTGAAAAACTAGCAAACATGTTTTTTTTTATTTCTATAGCCTCCCTCGTCCATTGAGAGAAAAACTTTCATTTGTTTATTGGTACTCTCTGGATGTCTTTCAAAGGAGGGCAATGTCAAAAGCTAATACCAAAACCTAGCTATTGGATTGGCTGTCTTTTTTAAAAGCCTGAAAACAGAGACCTATTAGGCGCTCAGCAGATTCACTGCATTCAATCTAACTCGCCTCAAATTTTCCGAAGATGTTTGATCAGAAATGTGCAAGTGGATAAACCATACCATTCCAAAGTTGAAAAATCTCAAATACCTGAGTCCAAAGGCTGCCACACGCCTGCAAATTTTTTAACTTCGTTCTTTTCGGGCATCAAAATTTCACTCCCTTAAAACTTGGCAGTTTGCAATCGCAGAAGTTTTGTAATCTCTTTCACGCTACAAGTTAATTTAGCGCCCAGAAGGATAAAGATAAAATAGTTAAGTAATTTGCACACTCGAACCTGAAGAAATCTTAATAAAACTAGATGAGATGCTCTTTTTTTTATTTTGGAAAGGATCTGAGCTAAATAGATGAATGAAAGGCAAAATTGTAGTTTGATGGCTCCACAGAAGCAAACATCTTAATGGAATAAAAGTAGGGAAAAATTCTAGTTCAGCTACTTTTCACTATATTGGAAAGGGGTAAGATTAGGAAAATGGAACTTTCAGTAATAGGTCTATAGACTAAAGTAGTCTATGTCCCAGGAAGTATTTTGAAGTATGTACCTCCACTCCTCCCTCTTGAGGGCAGTGACCTATGATGACCTTAAAAATCTATGTGCTATGAAAGTAAAACATTGCAAAACAGCTTCTCCAACATACAAATAGCAACACATACAATGGATTCTTATGGAAAAACTGAGAAGATACACAATATAAGGTAAATTTCTAGTTAAATTGATTTCTTGCTATCTCAGAAAGGGTTTAGGTTAGGACAATGAAACTTTCAGGGATGGGTCTACAGGCTAAAGTATGTCCCAGGAAGTTATTTTAAAGTACCCACCTCCACTCCTTCTCCCTCTAGAGGGCCCTGATATTTGCCTACATGACAGGTCTATACCTATTGAAATTTTGACAAAACAACATTTTACCTTAGTCTTCAATTACTAGTTGCTTTTTCTCTGACTTTAGTTCTGAAAATGCAATTCCTGTTATCTGAGTAGAATTTTGAGTCATATCAATGTTTTTTTTTTCAAAATTTAGGAAATGTATTTGCATATCTTTAAAACCTTATAAAATGGAACTGAGCAAAGTTATGAAGCTGAAAACAATTTTGTTGTGCTTCAATTAAGCAGAGGATCTATTTTGCAAGGTTTCACTTTTATAACACACATATTTTTAAAGGTCATCAAAGGCCAGGGCCCTCTATAGGGAGAAGGGGTGGAGGTAGTTGCTTCAAAATACCTTCCTGGGACATACTTTAGTCTGTAGATTCATCCCTGAAAGTTTCATTTCCATGAACTGAATACTATTGGTATTTTATTGGGTAAATTATATTTACCCAATATAATTTTTTCCATAAAAAAGTTTATGTAAAAAATAACAAACAGTTTTCAAAAATAGTTTATAAAACTAAAGAGTTCCATTAAGCCAAGAATAAGCAAAAATGATGTAAATGTATGAGCAGTCCAGTACATAAGGTGCCATGTTAAGAAAACAATTCTTACTTTAGGCTACATCCTTTATAACAATTCTTACTTACAAATTCAAGCATGGTAGGATAACTGGCTTTTGTCCCTTCACATCTTAAAGTATGTCACTCTTCATTTTTGGTGAGGCAGTCTGCAGCACCAGTACACCCTATACAATGGCAAACTGTCATTGACAGTCTTGCTTCCTACTTCTGGTAGCAGTAAAGACCTAGGAGTCCTGTTGGATGACAGTTTAAAATTCCATAAGCACACTGCCAAAGCAGTTTTAAAAGCAAGCACAAATTTGGGGCTCCTGAAAAGAACCATCAGTAGTCAATCCTTCATGGTTTTTCTGAAACTATATAAAGCTTTGGTCAGGCCATTCTTGGATGTTTAGAACATGTCTTGCTGGTCCTTTCTAGAAGAGCAACATCCAGCTTATTGAAGGCATCCAAAGGAGAGCCACAAAATGCATTGACAGTTTACTCAGTCAGCCTTACTACAGTAGATTACAATCTGCTAACTTCCCAACACTTGTTTATTTTTTGGCATAGGTGTAATGACATGATGCTCACCTACAGGTACCTCCAGCAGGTAGACCAGAAGTTGTTCACCTTCTCTACCCACAAAAAACAAACACAAGGACTTTTCAAAAAGCTGTTCAAATTCACTGTTAACACCAAGGTCTGACTAGATTTTTTCAGCCAGTGATTGGTGAATGTTTGGAACCAACTAAGCCAAGAGACAGTCTCTGCAACATCACATGAGGAATTGAAAAAGAGGCTTGACAAGAAATAGGAGGCCAAGCCATGGAGATCCCACTGGTAAAACTCCTCCCAGCCCTCACTACCATAACATTCTGAGAAGACAATAGAGAGTCAGCTTGGAGGATGATGTAGCTTGTCATACCCAACCATCTTGCACACTCAGTCTGAAGTTACTGTTGTGCAGTGGTGCCAACTCTAAATTGTCTTGGAGAATGGTTCTTGAACCATACCTACTATGTGATCACTGTTACCAAGTAGGCTTAAATTGCATCTCTTCAGCACTCTCTGGTCCTGATGGTTTGTTGCTTGACCTTAACAGAGTAATCAGATCTATCACCATCATCAGCTACAGGGCATCAGAGTTCTTGCAACTAATTTGCTCCAAAGTGCAAATTTAGGTAATTGAACATATTTTCCAGTGGGAGAAACATTATCTTCACTTCTTTCACTGCATTTCCAGTTATTTTCAATCACATTTTTCAGTATTTATGTTTATTCTATGTGTATTGAAAATAATTTAGAAAACAAACACCCAAGAGCCATCTAGCTAATCTATCTTAACCTGACCTAATTCATAAACATTTGCCTATTAATATATTTTTGTATGATGGCAATGGTACTGTTTAACTTTTGTGTATAGACTATCTAAAAATGGCTAAATACAGTCAAATTTTGTTTAAAAACTTGTACAACAGTGAAAGAAGTGATGATAAAGGTTCTCCTGCTGGAAAATATGTTAATTAGGATTATTTTTCATACTGTAAAGTAAGAATTGTTTTATTGTATTTTATCAGATTAATGATGCTTCTTGACTACTCATGTCCTTGCATCAGCTCTGCAGTGTATTACTGCAGCATGATTTGATCTCTGGGTCCCATATTACCAAGCTAAGGTCAAACCCACTGCACCACCACAGGGTAAGAATTGTTTTCATTCTCCTTATGTATTGGACTGCTCATACATTTACACTGCAAAAACAAGGGCAAATAATCTTCCAAGCATAAAACTACTACAAATCATTATTAACAAATAAATAAAACTCAAAACAAATAGAAATTATAATAAATAACCAAGTTGAACTCAAAGCAAACAAAAATTGACATGAATAGGGCTGATAACCCCCATGCCTTCTCAAGACCAGACCACAATTTGAACTTTATTGAATGAAAACTTTGCAGAGTCTGAGTATGTTTTTGGTCCTGGATTCATTATGGAAAGTTTTATTTTTCCTAAGCTAACCCCATTCCAAGATAGCAAAAGAAGCTAAACTAGAATTTCCCCCTAACTACTCCCTCCCCCCTAATGGTCCAAAATGTAACCATCACAAGATACTTGTTTTTTGTTATCCATCTTGTGATGTGTTGTATAAGGGGAGATCTAGTTCTGACTCAATGAAGTCTACTTTTTCTATTAAGCAAAATTATTTGTAGATAAAATATTGTTTAAAATGATTATAATATATGGAATCAGTTTTTGGTTCCACTATCCATAAAGAAACACTACAAAATTTTATAAACCACTTTATAAAATTTTATAAACTACTTTATTCAATTCAATTCGTTTAATAACAAAAAAAACAAATCACACACTATAAACTAACTACACCCTAAGAGAGCACTGACCATAACGGGTGACAGTATTCATTCAATCATCAAGAATAGAATTATAAGGTAAGAAGAGAAAAGAAGAAGAAGGGAAAAGAAAAGAAAACAAACGTAAATTAATAAAACAAAACATAGAGAACTATCAGTAAAAGAAATTATGATCTAATTCAATGTTTTCCATTAAGAAGCTTTTAATCTTACTTTTGAACTCTGGTAGGCTATTAGCATTTCTCAAAGTATTTGGCAAATAATTCCATATTTTTGGTCTGGTAAATCTAATTGAAAAACCAGACGACGTGAGACGTCTCGTTTCTGTAACTAGTTGCAATGCATGCCAAGTATCATGTTGGTGAATTTCATCATTCCTTCAAAAAACTGACATAAACGACTCAGGTGCGGTATTTGTGCTTACTTTATATAAAGTTTCGGCAATCTTTTTGTCTCAAAGTTGAGCCACATTTAATATCTTAAGTCTTATTAAAAACGCCTTCACACTCTGACAAGGCTCAAGCTTGCAAATTGCACGTATAGCTTTATTCTGAAGAATTTGAACTTGCTTCCATTCTGACTTATAATTTGAAGCCCAAATGCTTATTCCATATAAAAGATATGAGTGGAATAGACTAAAATATAGGATCAGTAATATTTTATGGGGAAAAATAAATTTCAGTATGGAGAATACCAACAGCTCTTGACAGCTTCATACAAAGAAATTTAATGTGGATTGCCCAATCCAGCTTTTCATCAATTATTATACCTAAATATTTAATGTGGTCAACTCTTTCAATTTTTTTGTGGTCTGCCGTATTTATCTTGCTATCGTAAACTGGGTCATTTCCATGTTTAAAAATGATATACTTGGTCTTTTTTGTATTAAGGGAAAGCAACCGCTCTTCAAAGAATTCGGTTGCTGCCTGGAGGCAAACTTCAGCGTTTGTAATTAGTTGCTCATGGTTTTTATGTGTTAGAAATAGTACTGTGTCGTCCGCAAAATTTATTATATATACAAAGGGGATATCAGCCGAAAGTTCATTCACATAAATTAAAAAAAGTAATGGTCCAAGAACTGATCCCTGGGGCACCCCACAAGTTACATCGAATGAATCTGATAAGATACCATTAGCAAGTATTTTACAACGTCTATTTGTTAAATATGACCGAATCCATTCAAGAACCGTCGACTTTATCCCATATCCTTCTAATGTTTCAAGAAGGATGTCAAAATCAACGCAATCAAAAGCTTTTGTTAAATCTAGAAAAATCGCCAGAGAATATAAACCATCATCTTGCGCCGATTTTATATTCATTATAAGATCCGTAATTGCGAGTTCAGTGGATCTGTTTTTCCGAAATCCATATTGTTTATCAGAAAGAATTTTATTAGCTTCAAAGTATTCATATAGTCTTTTTGCAGCAAGCTTTTCATATATTTTCGAAAAAATTGGAAGTAAGCTAATTGGTCGATAGTTATCAATTACTGTTGGATCTCCTCCTTTAAAAAGTGGAATTAATTTGGATTCTTTTAGTTTGGTGGGGAAAATACCTTTGTCAAGGGTTCTGTTTATAAGGACTGTAAGAGGCTCAATGATTGCTAGTTGTACTTTTCGTATTAGTTGCAAAGAAAGCCCATCTAGGCCCGTTGACCTTGTCCCTTTAATTTCACAAATGCATTTTTTTTACTTCATCACATGTAACAGACGGAAATTTTTGCATTTCTGCCATTGTCTCTTGTTTCTTTAGTTTTGGAGGTGTTACCTGTGTCATTAGTTTTCTTCTTGATTTTGCATTTGATAGTTTATCTTTTATTTTTTGTCCCACATTTACAAAAAATTAACCAAGAAGACTTGAAATTTCTTCTGGTGATTTTATTGATTCTTTTTCACTTACTAGTTCTTTTATATGATGTATTTTTTTCTGACTTATTTGGATCAATGACCGAATTAATTATTTGCCAGGTTTTCCTGGGGTTTCCATTTGCATTTTTAAAACTCTTTTTGAAAATATATTTCCTTTGCATTTCTTTTCAGCTGGTTTAACTTATTTCTATATTCTTTAATCTGGTGAAAATTCTCTTCAGACGGATCATTTAAATATTGTTTATAAAGAGTTTTGCAGTTGTTAACAGAAACAAGAAGTACCTGTGTCATCCATGGTTTTCTGGGCAAATGCTTACGCTTTGGCTCCTTCAACACAGGACAGTGGTAATTATAACTGCTAGTAATTAAATCAATAAATGCCGAATACGCTGAATCTGAATCAACGTGGGCTTGAAAAAAAATTTCCCACTGAATACAATTTAAGCTTAGTACTAGATCTGCAATATTTTTTTATGATTCATCTCGCCGATTAAGCCTGTAATTCGGTTCTGACTTCATCTTTCTTTTATCCGTCACTACATCAGTGAAAGTCGTGAAATGTTCTGATGTTTCAAATAATAGTACTTCTACGAACTTTCTAACAATATTTTGGTGAGATACAAATATATTGTCAATCAGAGTCGTGGACGTTGGAGTTACCCTTGTGGGTATTCGGACTATAGGCAGGTAACCATATGACATACAGTTTTGAAAAAATAAGAGATTTTTGTTATTTTTTAATGATAGTAGATCCATGTTAAAATCCCCAAGCATTATTTCCGGGTACTGATGACACTTCAACTTTGACAAAAGCTTTTCTAGTTCATCCATAAATATTTCCGTATCACCTGACGGGCTATGATATACCAACACCATTAGAATTTCCTGATGATTTAATTTTACCTTGAGACAGAATGACTCAAATATTCCTTCAACACGAATATTAAAATCAGGTATTAGCGAATAATCAAGTCCTTGTCGCACATAATACGCTAGACCACCTTTCCTTAGCTTTTCACGGTTTAATACTTCTAACAAGAAACCTGTAATATCAAGCATTTTCTTATCCATACTCTCTGTAAGGAACGTTTCTGTCAGCGCTAGAACATCAAATTGATTATTTCTACTAACAACTTCAGATATTTCATCATATGCTGTCTGTAATGACTGACAATTTAAGTGGCCAACCCTTAAGTCCGACTTATTTACCTTTTTCGAGCACTCACTTACATATCTGCATGATATAATATCTACCAATAATTCACTCTGTTCTTTGTCATCTTCACCTAGCGTTGTGTTTATCAAAGAATCTAGGCACAGAGGATTTTTTTCAAACTGTTCTAGTCGATTCATCTGTATAACGCACTAAATGAACTAATTAATTAATCACTGACACAATGCAATTACTCCCTGTCTTGTTACATTACTGGTTGAGAAGGATCGGCAATGCAATTATGTCATCGACATTCGTAATTCGCTTTGTAGTTGACCCTATTTTGGCCATGATTTTTCCGTCTACTGTCCAAACATTCCGATTTCCAACTTTGTCTTTAGTAGCATTGAGGAGGTCTAGCCTAGCTTTAGTCAAAGACTCAGAAATGAAGAGACCTGTTCCTTTTAATTTTTTTCTTTCACCCAGTACTGTTTTTGCCAACAAAACTGTTCTGAAGCTCACCTCAAAAGATGCCCCTCTCTCCTTTGTCTCGTTGCCAATCTTTCGAACATCACTTATATTGGCTATGCTGAGGTCACTAATTTCCAGCTTTTTTTTCATAATGTTCAACAGATTTGATGACACAGTTTGTGAGGCGGAAACCTCTTTCACGCCATGTATGACCAGCTTTGTTGCCTTCGCTTCCTGTTTCAAAGAGTCAATCTCACACCATAGCGAATTGACTGACTTTTCATAGGTCAAAATCATTTTTTCAATTCGCAGTAATGACTTATGGTATAGTTCAAACTTCATGTTGTATTCGATCTTCAAACTGTCGTGGACAGCTTGAGTGATTTTTTTCAACCTGAGAAGTCGTAATTCCTGGCATACTGTCCTTTAGTTTTTCTACTTGTTTTGTGATTTCAGCAGAAACCGTTGTGCTAATATTGGCTTGATTGGATGCTATCTTGAGCGCTATTTGATCAAGTGATTCTCGAAGCGAAGTTGCGTTACTCGAGACAGTTCCACCAAGATCCCGATTTTGAAGCATTTCTTTTAGTGCTTTTGCCACTGCGGGCCAATTGTCGGTTTTGGCCACTTCATAACCAGCATCGTATTCCATTAGGGACCCAGCAGTAACAATTGCGAGTTCGTTTTCACCTCCGTAGCAGAGTACTTGGTACTTAACTTGACCGTCCTTAATTGGTATAACTTTTATTATCTTCACGGGCCAGCTTTTGTAGTGTGTAAATCTGCAAAACACTGTTTCACCAATTGTAAACATCCTTTCCATCAGTGGGCGGGGACATAAACTATCACTGAATATATCTCGATACTCAAAGTTTGATTATAGTCCAAAAATACGGTAAATGACTTATCTTATTCGAGGTCTTTAATTAATTCAATACATAATCCTTTTTCCACCACTGGTTCAGATTCAGTCTCTAATTAATTCAGAAAATAATCCTTTTTTTCACCATTTAATCTGTTGCGTAACACTGAAATCACTATTCAAAATATAATCCTTTTTCAAAACTTAATCCCTTTTCCCACCAAAGAGTACTGAAACAGATGAGTTTATGGTATAGGATAATAATAGAGCTTTTAGAAACAGATCTACAACCCAAATTTAGGCAAATATGGAGTTTTCCCACTATTTAGCTAAGTAAAATGTAAATACACCACTCAGTGTATCTTTTTATGCTCTTTCCAAATTCACTTGTATAAAATTCTATACTATATACCTTGATAGTTTACCTGGTGTACTGCACTTTTCTCATATTGCTTTCAATCTATTTGGAAGAACATTCAAGGTCAAAGACCCCAAGAACAATCAATCTTTAGTGCTTGTTTGTAGATTCTAGGGCTTTTCATTTGCAGATATTATTTCATAGAGTTTTGTTAGCTGAACAGCGACCAAAGATAGAGTGCAAGAAATGTAGTCTTTTCTTATGTTTGTCATCTAGATGCATTAATGATGATAACTGTGCATAGGCTCTGGCTTCTGCAATTATTTGATGTTTATAAGAAAGTGAAGATCCTTATCTTATATTCAGTATTATCTGGGGTTTTTATTTTGAAATCTCTGTGATGGAACCCTGGTCATAAAGAGGTTGTTCTTACTCAATGATTACAGGGATTGGCATCTATTAAGGGGAGGGGTATGTCCCTCCTAGATATTCAGCATGATCAGGAGGTGGTTGGTATTTTATGACTTGTATAATACTATATTTATACTAAAGAAATAGTTTTTGCTGAACTTTTACAGACCGTGGCATTAATTTGGTAGAGGAGACCACCAGGGAAATCTATATCTACCTTTGTTTTTTTTTCCTAGATCTTGAAAAAAGTCAGTTTTAGGGGGCAAAGCTGCTGAAAATATCTTTGTTTTGTATTTTCATTTACAAATGTAAAATCACCTTATCTACATATAAAAAATACCTTGCCCCTCTCCTGTGGCGTATTTTCGTCAAAATCCTTGGGGGGGAGGGGGTAAATTTGGT
The DNA here is from genome assembly GCF_032884065.1 of Artemia franciscana. Taxonomy (NCBI): domain Eukaryota; kingdom Metazoa; phylum Arthropoda; class Branchiopoda; order Anostraca; family Artemiidae; genus Artemia; species Artemia franciscana. The sequence continues at coordinate 2,870,765 of NC_088866.1, forward strand.
GCCAATTTCTTCAAATCAAGAGAAAGTGAGCCATTTAGTACCATAAAGACAAAGATATACTAAAGAAGCCTGACCTGTTTTGTTGATGCTTGACTTATGCATGCTGATTTTAGTTTTGAGAAGATTTTTGAAGAAACTAGATTTAAGGGTGGGAGAACTGGGGTTTTGGGGGGCACTTGCCCCCCCCCTCCCTATTGCAAATTATGCCCTGCCCCTCTCCCCTAAAATTTTCCTGAATCATTGCTGCTATTCACTTTTTGTTCCTTTTTAAATTGATTCCCTGCCAGTAAAAGTGATTTTTGTTCTGTTTCTATTGAAAATGACTACTGCTTACAGTTAATTCATTTTGGTGCTTTTATCCTCATTTGTGTGTGAACAGCATGTCGGGATTGTTGCTAGTTTGTATGTTGTTTGGTCTTAAAATTGCTGAAATGCTATTGATAGTCTTTGACCAATTGTCATTGATAGATTTGCCTTATTGTTTACTGTATTAAATCGTTATATGAATATTTATTTTTAAAGGAACTATAATATTTATTTTTATAGGAATTGTAGTCAAAATGGCTGGTATCTTGGAAAGTAGAACTGTCACTGGTGAGCAGGTAAGATTTGTGAATTTTTGAAACAAAGAATTTTACGCAATTTTAGGTTTGAAACAAGCTGAGTATATTTTGCTCCTAGAAATGTTGTATGGCAAAAAATGTAAATTGTTGTCAGGGGAAGGGGGCCTTATGTATTTCGAATATAGGGTTTTAATCACAGACACAGTCAAATATTCATCTGAGCTTTCTATGAGTCAAATCAGTTAAAATAAAATGCTCTAGATTTTGATTTCAAAGCAATTCTGACTTTTATCTGACTTAGAGCAACTGACTTTTAGCTTTGTATGCTAATAATCATACCTGCTAGGGGGGGGGGGTAAGGACAAAAATCTCCTCCTTCCAGGGCTTTGGGGTTGGATTTCTAGTAAAGTTTTGTTGAATGGAGTTGGGATAGCAGAAATAATGTAGGACCATGTGGATTGCAGTTATGGATTCAAAATTGGGCCCCATTCAAGTAGGTGTTGAAAGACTCTTCTCAATACTGAATTTAATTCTGATCTCTGGATATCTAATAAAGAAGACATTGCTGAGGCGATCTTGTTTCTGAGGAGTATGAAACAAATTTGATAGCTAGCTCAGTATTTACAGCATGGAGCAGGAGTCAGATCAATTATGTTTAATGTTCCAGGTGTCAGAGTTGGAGTCAGTATATTGAAAATATCCGGAGTTGGTTACAACTTATCACGAACTCCAAAGTCCTCCTTCCTCCCCTCCTCCCCCAAGATTGCCCCAAAAGACCCCTGATTTATAAATTATTTCAATCTATTTTCCTGTACTATAGTTGGTTCCTGAGATACTCAATTTTTTTTTCTTGAAGTGCATTACTGCTGAAATTTTTGATTTTTAGAGCTTTTGGTATTAAAATGGGTTTTTTTTTTTTTTTTACCAGACTTGACGCTAAAACACCTCCTTTGTTAGAACAACTGTTTGTGAAAAACAGTAAAAATATTTTTATTACTGTAAAAACAGTAAAAAAAAGAGCTTTTTTGCTCTGTTTAAAACTCATGTATAATGGCTCTGGATTAACAGAGACAACTTGAATAAGACCTAAGTGATTAAATTGTGCAAGGGACTAATGGGATATTTGATGCTCTTGATAAGCTTGGGGCTACAAACTGTTTCATAAAGTATCTGTTTCAGTCTTTGATCACATAAAACTATAGAATTAACAATCTTGTTTAATTTGAACTAGATTTATTCAATCCAGATCAAGCAAAATTATGTCATTGCCAACAATAACATGAGTGTGTTTCTTTTTGTAAAATTTAGCGACTTTTAGCTATTAATCTCACTAGCCAGTTTGTTTCTAAACGCGTTTTTTCTTTTTGGTAATTATGAACCGTAGTTTGTTCTTTACTTGTCGCAGCTGCTGTATTTTAAAATTTTCAGTTACTATGGGCTAGTTTGTTCTTTACTAGGTTGCAGCAGATAAGACAACCATGACCTTAAGTTTCTCTGATGACTATACGTCAGCGTCAGCTTCTTCAACTGACATTATTTTAGTTTCAGGCGCTTTCGTAATTCCGGAAACCTATTGGACTTCTGTGTTACCCAGTGTCAATAGGGTTTCTTTAGTAGTCTATCTCTGAACCAGTATGGGAGTGATTCATTAAGAATGTTGCATGATGTCATAATATGTTCATTGCTCCTTTTCCACTCCTTTTCTCCACTCTCCTCTTTACTCCCTCCCAAGAAGTTTCAATTTCGTTTAAATTCTTTCTTCCGACCTCCTCCCTCCCCATTTGTGGACGACCTGCTTTTCGTTTGTTCCTAGATGGATGGCCAAAAAGGCCAGTCTTTGGCAATCTGTCATCCTTCATCTGCGAAACGTGTCTGAGCTATTTCAGCTTTTTTCATTATGGGCCTTAAAAGCGGGATTGAACTATATTTTCAATCCTCGGACAATTCCTCTGGAAATCATCTAACAAGTCCCCCTATGTATTTTTGAATGCTCACGTTTCAAAACCATTCTTGACAGCTGTCATCACTGAAGGCTCCAATTATAATCTTGTTCTTGGACTATCATCCTATTGTCCCCCCCCCCGCCCAAAAAAATTAACTGTGAGAAAGTAGGTTGACTTTCTTTCCAAATATCATGGTCGCTTTTCTGACAGTGTACATCAACCTTCTTAAGGATCCCAAATATAGTTCAAAAAATATATAGAGAACTGAAAGAAAACAATAGAACAATGAATCTTCATAATCAAATAATATTTGAAGTTTGATAATAATGATATTATAAATAATATTTGTAGTCGCAATTGTATTGTTCTCACTCAGGCAGAACAAGATCTCATCTAGATTTCATCGAATCAAAACTGCAGAAAACCCATTTAAACAAAGAGCTTGTGACGTGTTACTACATTCGATTTACGAAGAAATATATTATTAGAGTTATATATGGGCCATCAGGAGGTGGGAGGGGTATTATCAGAATAGCAACCATGATATTTGGAAAGAACATAAAATAAGGAATTTAATGGTACTATTTTTATTTGTTTAGCATATTTCCTTCAGAACTGGCCAACTGCTAAATATTTATCCAGCAAACTTTTGTATTTAGCCTAGGGGCTGTATCCAGGGAATCGGAGGTTTCCCGGCTCGAACCCCCTCCAAATTTGTATCCGACTCGTAAAAAGTAAAAGAACAATGTATATATACACGTTCTTGATACATTTTGTAGTTTTTTATGTCCCCCTCCTCCATAAAAAAATTCTAGATACGACCTTGGCTAGGGCTGTATACACGTATTAGGAAGGAGGGCTGGGGCTTATTGTCATGGTGGGCTAGCAAATGTTCAGTTTGGAAAGAGTGTCGATCGGCATTACTAGGCCTATTGTGTTAGCCTATTACCTATGGTCTTTAGTTCCAAAAGAAAAACTCGTCAAGATTACCAAGGCCATCATTTAGCATTTTACCAAAAGAAGAATGATTATCTAGGCCTACCTTTACATTGTATTCCATTAAATTAACAAAAGCTAAGAGCTCATATGGCACTTATGACGGGGCCGGAAGAGCCAAGAGCTCATATGGCATGAGCTCTAACAAAATTCTAAGAATCAGAAGATTGATTTAAATGAAAATCAGAGGCTTAATTTCGGTCTAGATTTAAAATAAGAGCTCTGAGACACGAGGTCCTTCTAAATATCAAAATTCATTAAGATCCAATCACCCATTCGTAAGTTAAAAATACCTAATTTTTTCTAATTTTTCCTTTCCCTTCAGACCCCAGATGATCAAGTTGGGGAAAACGACTGTTATCAAGTCCATTTGTGTAGGTCCCTGACATGCCTACCAATTTTCATCGTCCTAGCACATGCAGTGGCACCAACTCGTCAAAGCACTGGACCCCTTCTAACTCCCCCAAAAGAAAGTGGATCCAGTCCGGTTACGTCAATCACGTATCTACGACCGGTGCTTATTCTTCCCACCAAGTTTCATCCCGATCTCTCTTCTCTAAGCGTTTTCCAAGATTTCCGGTTTCCCTTCCACCCCCCCCCCCCCAGTGTTACCAGATCTGGTCGGGATTTAAAATAAGAGTTCTCTGACGTGAATTCCTTCTAAATATCAAATTTCATTAAGATTAGGTAACCCTTTCTTAAGTCAAAATACCTCAATTTTTATTATTTTTCCTAGTTAACAACCCCCCCCCCCCACTCCCCTGAAGAAGGCGGATTCAGTCTGGTTATGTCAATCACGTATCTAGGACTTGTGCCTTTTCTTCTCGCAAAGTTTCATCCCAATCTCTCCCCTCTAAGCGATTTCCAAGATTTCTGGTTTCCCCCTCAAACTCCCCACAATATCACCGGATACAGTCGGATTTAAAAAGAGCTTGAGACACAAGGTTCTTCTAACTATCAAGTTTCATTAAGATCCAATTACCTATTCGCAAGTTGAAAATACCTAATTTTTTTTCAATTTTTCCTCTCTCCAGCCCCCCAGATGGTCGAATCGGGAAACGACTGTTATCAAGGCAGTTTTTACAGGTCCCTGATACGCCTACCAATTTTCATCGTCTTAGTACGTTCAGAAGCATCGAACTCGCCTAAGCACTGAAAATCACCTTGGTAGCTTGGTAAATACCAAGTGCCATAAAAAATGGTTGCTATATTGCATTTTTTACGATATGATCTGAACTAGAAACTAAACTTTAATCAATTGCAAAAACCATAAACATTTATATACTGAAGTGTTTATGCTTCAAACCTTAAAAAGCCACTAGTTACAGTAAAGGAATATAAACAGGAATACACGTCTGTTTCAGAATTGGGACACATCACAGCGCCACAAACGGACGGTGGTCAGCTGATGAAAGTACTGATTAATTTTCTAATAGCGTATCAAAGCTCACTTAAGGTAAATAAACAGATTATTCACCTTTGCACATTTTTCTCACTTCATTATTTTGTCAACGAGTTAAACGAGTGACTTATCCTATATCAAACAACAAGCTGCACGAACAATGAAGTTTATAAGATTGCATTTGGAAAAGAATATTGGAAGCCACAGTGTTCACAAGAGTCAAGTACGGCTCTAAAACGTATGGATCTCGTTTGACTTATCCTATATCAAACAACAAGCTGCACAAACAATGAAGTTTATATGAAGTTTATATGATTGCATTTGGAAAAGAATGTTGGAAGCCACAGTGTCCTCAAGAGTCAAGTATGGCTCTAAAAGGTATGGATCTCGTTTGACTTATCCTATTTCAAACAACAAGTTGCACGAACTATGAAGTTTATATGAAGTTTATAAGATTAGATTTGGAAAAGAATATTGGTAGCCACAGTGTTCACAAGAGTCAAGTATGGCTCTAAAACGTATGGATCTCGTTTGACTTATCCTATATCAAACAAGCTGCATGAACTATGAACTTTATATGAAGTTTATAAGATTAGATTTGGAAAAGAATAGTGGAAGCCACAGTGTTCACAAGAGTCAAGTATGGCTCTAAAACGTATGGATCTCGTTTGACTTATCCTATATCAAACAACAAGCTGCACGAACAATGAAGTTTATAAGACTGCATTTGGAAAAGAATATTGGAAGCCACAGTGTTCACAAGAGTCAAGTATGGCTCTAAAACGTATGGATCTCGTTTGACTTATCCTATTTCAAACAACAAGTTGCACGAACTATGAAGTTTATATGAAGTTTATAAGATTAGATTTGGAAAAGAATATTGGAAGCCACAGTGTCCTCAAGAGTCAAGTATGGCTCTAAAAGGTATGGATCTCGTTTGACTTATCCTATTTCAAACAACAAGTTGCACGAACTATGAAGTTTATATGAAGTTTATAAGATTAGATTTGGAAAAGAATATTGGAAGCCACAGTGTTCACAAGAGTCAATTATGGGTCTAAAACGTATGGATCTCGTTTGACTTATCCTATATCAAACAACAAGCTGCACGAACAATGAAGTGTATAAGGTTAGATTTGGAAAAGAATATTGGAAACCACAGTGTCCACAAGAGTCAAGTATGGCTCTAAAATGTATGGATCTCGTTTGACTTATCCTATATCAAACAACAAGCTGCACGAACAATGAAGTGTATAAGACTGCATTTGGAAAAGAATATTGGAAGCCACAGTGTTCACAAGGGTCAAGTATGGCTCTAAAACGTATGGATCTCGTTTGACTTATCCTATGTCAAACAACAAGCTGCACGAACTATGAAGTTTATATGAAGTTTATAAGGTTAGATTTGGAAAAGAATATTGGAAACCACAGTGTCCACAAGAGTCAAGTATGGCTCTAAAATGTATGGATCTCGTTTGACTTATCCTATATCAAACAACAAGCTGCACGAACAATGAAGTTTATAAGATTGCATTTGGAAAAGAATATTGGAAGCCACAGTGTTCACAAGAGTCAAGTATGGGTCTAAAATTTATGGATCTCGTTTGACTTATCCTATATCAAACAACAAGCTGCACGAACAATGAAGTTTATATGAAGTTCATAAGATTGCATTTGGAAAAGAATATTGAAAGCCACAGTGTTCACAAGAGTCAAGTATGGCTCTAAAACGTATGGATCTCGTTTGACTTATCCTATATCAAACAACAAGCTGCGTGAACAATGAAGTTTATATGAAGTTCATAAGATTGCATTTGGAAAAGAATATTGGAAGCCACAGTGTTCACAAGAGTCAAGTATGGCTCTAAAATTTATGGATCTCGTTTGACTTATCCTATATCAAACAACAAACTGCACGAACTATGAAGTTTATAAGATTGCATTTCGAAAAGAATATTGGAAGCCACAGTGTTCCCAAGATTCAAGTATGGCTCTAAAACGTATGGATCTCATTTGACTTATCCTATATCAAACAAGCTGCACGAACTATGAACTTTATATGAAGTTTATAAGATTAGAACTGGAAAAGAATATTGGAAGCCACAGTGTTCACAAAGTCAAGTATGGCTCTAAAACGTATGGATCTCGTTTGACTTATCTTATATCAAACAAGTTGCACGAACTATGAACTTTATATGAAGTTAATAAGATTAGATTTGGAAAAGAATATTGGAAGCCACAGTGTTCACAAGAGTCAAGTATGGCTCTAAAACGCATGGATCTCGTTTGACTTATGCTATATCAAACAACAAGCTGCACTAACAATGAGGTTTATAAGATTGCATTTGGAAAAGAATATTGGAAGCCACAGTGTTCACAAGAGTCAAGTATGGCTCTAAAACGCATGGATCTCGTTTGACTTATCCTATATCAAACAACAAGCTGCACTAACAATGAGGTTTATAAGATTGCATTTGGAAAAGAATATTGGAAGCCACAGTGTTCACAAGAGTCAAGTACGGCTCTAAAACGTATGGATCTCGTTTTACTTATCCTATATCAAACAACAAGCTGCACGAACTATGAAGTTGATAAGATTAGATTTGAAAAGAATATTGGAAGCCACAGTGTCCTCAAGAGTCAAGTATGGCTCTAAAACGTATGAATCTCTTTTGACTTATCCTATATCAAACAACAAGCTGCACGAACAGTGAGGTTTATAAGATTGCATTTGGAAAAGAATATTGGAAGCTACAGTGTTCACAAGAGTCAAGTATGGCTCTGAAACGTATGAATCTCTTTTGATTTATCCTATTTTAATAAGCTGCACGAACTATGAACTTTATATGAAGTTTATAAGATTAGATTGTTGTTTTTTTTTATGAAGGTCTCTCGAATTTTGGGCAGATTTTCTGGGTAACGGCTGAAAGAGTGCTGTGATTCTAGATTTTCGCTTACTGTTACAAAACTAATTGTAAATAGGAATTTCAAGGATAAAAAAAAGTCTTTGATATGAGAATTGGCTTTGCTTGCGAAATATATTTCCTCAGTTTTGACTTATTTTTAAATAAAGCAACATTTTCTTCCTCTTTTCGAGAATAATAAGCATGAATAAACCTCATAAGTGAATTTTTCTCAAACTTCATGTCTCAATTTCTTTTATCTTCAAGAATCAATTTCTATAAACTTCATGAGTCAATTTCTATGAAGTTCCTGCCAATTGACTGGCAGGTATTGTTTTTAGGAACTAATGCTTGATATATTTTCTATATTACTGGATTAGTCCTTAGTGTTGAAATTGTTTACATTCTGGCTTATGTTATTTCGAACATCATTGACGATGTCTGAGGTTTCATTTGTTATAAATTTCATTTATTATAATTTATTATTATATATATTTAATATATATTGTTTCATATCTACATGAATACTTTTTCGTGACCCCCTGCTGGTTCTCATTTCCTTACTGCTCTTACAACTAGATCTACTTTGGTTCCTTTTGTCATTATATTCTCTTAATTCGTTTTCAGATTCTCTTCGTTCTCTATTTCCTTGTTCATTATCTGTATTTTCTCTTACCCACAACTCCCCTTCATTTTGCCATCAAGCTGGTGAGTAATAGGTTTCCTTTACAAGGCTACATTCAAGGGCGATTCTAATATTTTACTTTTCGTTTTGATGCGACACTATTTCAAGGGGTTCGGGTTTTTTCAGAAAGATTAATTGAAATAATTACTATTATAATTTAATGTTTTATCTTATATTGGGCATGGAATTGAAATTCTGCAATGTTTTAATTGTGAAGGTAATTTCTAGAGTCAAATTTTATTCTATAATTCTTTATTTGATAGAATTATTCTTTATTATTCTTATTCTTATTCTTAATTTTATTATTCTTAATTTATTTGATAGAATTATTCTTAATTCTTTATTTGATAGAATTAAGAAAGAGCCTAAATCGAAGAAGGTAGGCACCACCACACATAATAGTGCCTTCTAAAAATAATATTTTTTAACTATCATTTGTTTATTGGTACTCTCTGGATGTCTTTTAAAGGAGGGCAATGTCAAAAGCTAATACCACAGTCTAGCTATTGGATTGGCTGTATTTTTGAAAAGCCTGAAAACAGAGACCTATTAGCCGCTCAGCAGATTCACTGCCTTCTAAAAATAATATTTATGCCCAAATTCCACTGCAAATGTCGTCAACTTGTATCTTTTGTACAAGTGAGCGAATTCGATGCATCGAACATTGATGCATATAACATGCGTCAAATGAAGCGAATTTGGGCATAAGTTTTGGGCTCTTTACTTTTTTGGTGATCGAGTTCGGAGTAAAAGCAAGAAAAATAAATTTAGAAACTGGATTTTAAAAATCGTATTTGAAGAAGCAAATCAGTTAAAAAATGAACTTTAGGCAATATGAGTATGAAAATGAATAAATAAATTTCTGACGTTGACTTTCTGACCTTCCTACCAGAACTTTGAAGATTATATTAGAAAGTGTTGTTACTTTCACTGTCAGTATAATAAAGTGTCTAAAGAATAAAAATAAATATACAGTTTTAGAATTAGAATTATCCCTCCCTGTATATCCCTCCACATATAAATCTATGCATATTATAATAGTAAGTGTCTTACTTTCACTGTCAGTATAATAAAGTGTCTAAAGAATTAAAAAAAAAAAAATACAGTTTTAGAATTAGAATTATACCTCCCTCTATATTCACATAAATCTATGTTCTCATTCAGGTGTACTCTTAATGTGGTCCACTTTTTGGATTCTTCTGCTATTCGGCTAAGAAAAGAAAAGTTAGCGTCATTTCTGGTTTTATTTTCAATTCCGTGTATTGTTCTCGTTGGATCTTAACAATTATAGATTCAATTAAATAGTTTGAATCTGTAAAAAAAAATTTCTGGCCCTTTAGCAAAACAAAAAATGCGAACTTTAGGGAATATAAAAAAAAAAAAAAATTCTGACATTGACGAGTACAATTAGAATTACTAAACTGTAATGAAACAACTCTTGATTTTATATATATATATATATATATATATATATATATATATATATATATATATATATATATATATATATATATATATATATATATATATATATATATATATATATATATATATATATATATATATATATATATATCTAGCTGTTGGGGTGGCGCTTCGCCTCCCCAACACCTTCGCCACCCCCACACCAACACCTAGTTGGTGGGGCGCTTCGCGCCCCCCAAGCCCCCCCGCGCGCGTAAGTCGTTACTCGCCATATTAGATACGCGCCATTGTAGTTGTGTCCCTGTGTCCCACATGTGAATAGAGATAGATTTATATATATATATATCTATCTATATATATAAAAATAAGTTGTCTGTCTGTCTGTGGATGGATCAGGTGACGTCACCTGAAAAAACTGGATCAGGTGACGTCAAAACTGAAAAAACTAAAAAAAGGCAAAAACTACAAAAAAAACTAAAAACTAATAAAAAAATAAAAAAGCTAAAAAACTAAAAAAACTAAAAAAAGGCAAAAACTACAAAAAAAAACTAAAAACTAATAAAAAAGCTAAAAAACTAAAAAAACTAAAAAAAGGCAAAAACTACAAAAAAAACTAAAAACTAATAAAAAAATATAAAAAAGCTAAAAAACTAAAAAAAGGCAAAAACTACAAAAAAAAACTAAAAACTAATAAAAAAAAGTAAAAAAGCTAAAAAACTAAAAAAACTAAAAAAAGGTAAAAAACTAAAAAAAAATAAAAAATAAAAAAAACTAAAAAAAAAGGAAAAAACTGAAAAATAAGCTAAAATAAAGGTAAAAACCAATAAAAACTAAAAAGAAAAAAAGGAAAAAACTAAAAAAAATTTTCATCTAAAAAACTAAAAAAAACTAAAAAAGGTAAAAACTAAAAGAACTAAAAAAGAAAAAAATAAATGACGACACTCAAAGAGAAAGCGACCAGGACAAAAGGAATGTTCGATTAGCAATCAACAAAGCACCGGGACACAGGGAGTATAAATGACGACCAGGACATAAGTAAAAAAAAAAAACTATCTATATATATAAAAATAAGTTGTCTGTGGATCTGTGGATCGTGGATCAGGTGACGTCACCTGAAAAAACTGGATCAGGTGACGTCAAAACTGAAAAAACTAAAAAAAGGCAAAAACTACAAAAAAACTAAAAACTAATAAAAAAAATAAAAAAGCTAAAAAACTAAAAAAACTAAAAAAAGGCAAAAACTACAAAAAAACTAAAAACTAATAAAAAAGCTAAAAAACTAAAAAAACTAAAAAAAAGGCAAAAACTACAAAAAAAACTAAAAACTAATAAAAAAAATAAAAAAGCTAAAAAACTAAAAAAACTAAAAAAACTAAAAAAAGGTAAAAAACTAAAAAAACTAAAAACTAAAAAAAACTAAAAAAAAAGGAAAAAACTGAAAAATAAGCTAAAATAAAGGTAAAAACCAATAAAAAACTAAAAAAAAAACTGAAAAAACTAAAAAAAGGCAAAAACTACAAAAAAACTAAAAACTAATAAAAAAAGTAAAAAAGCTAAAAAACTAAAAAAACTAAAAAAAACTAAAAAAAGGTAAAAAACTAAAAAAAATAAAAAATAAAAAAAAACTAAAAAAAAAGGAAAAAACTGAAAAATAAGCTAACATAAAGGTAAAAACCAATAAAAAACTAAAAAGAAAAAAAGGAAAAAACTAAAAAAAATTTTCATCTAAAAAACTAAAAAAAACTAAAAAAGGTAAAAACTAAAAGAACTAAAAAAGAAAAAAATAAATGACGACACTCAAAGAGAAAGCGACCAGGACAAAAGGAATGTTCGATTAGCAATCAACAAAGCACCGGGACACAGGGAGTATAAATGACGACCAGGACATAAGTAAAAAAAAAAATTAACAAAACTAAAAAGAAGGTAAAAACTACAAAAAAACTAAAAAGAAAAAAAAAACTAAAAACTAATAAAAAAACTAAAAAATCTAAAAATCTAAATAAACTAAAAAAGAAAAAAAAAGGAAAAAAATAAAGGAGAAAAACAAAACTAAAAAACGAATGTATATACAGACCGGTACACCGGGATACAAATGACGACCGGGACACAGGGAATATAAATGACGACCGGGACACAGGGACACAACTACAACGGGGACACCGGGGGAAACAGGGGGATATAAATGACGACCGGGACAAAAAAACTAAAAAGAAAAAAAAACCAAAAACTAATAAAAAAACTAAAAAATCTAAAAATCTAAATAAGCTAAAAAAGAAAAAAAAAGGAAAAAAATAAAGGAGAAAAACAAAACTAAAAAACGAATGTATATACAGACCGGGACACCGGGATACAAATGACGACCGGGACACAGGGAATATAAATGACGACCGGGACACAGGGACACAACTACAACGGGGACACCGGGGGAAACAGGGGGATGTAAATGACGACCGGGACACCGGGACAGGGAATGGTCGATTAGCAATCACCATCAACAAAGCTCAAGGGCAATCATTAGAATCATGAGCTATAGATCTGAATACAGATTGTTTTCCCATGGACCATTATATGTTGCATGTTCAAGAGTCGGTAAACCTGACAATCTATTTATATGCAAAGACAATGGGACAGCAAAGAATGTTGTATATTCGCAAGTTTTACGTAGTTAAAACCATATATATATATATATATATATATATATATATATATATATATATATATATATATATATATATATATCTATATTCACAGGTGGGACATAGGGACACAACTACAATGGCGCGTAACTATTATGGCGCGTAACGACTTACGCGCGCGGGGGGGCTTGGGGGGGGGCGCGAAGCGCCCCCACCAACTAGGTGTTGGGGTGGCGCGAAGCGCCACCCCAACAGCTAGTATATATATATATATATATATATATATATATATATATATATATATATGTTTTTAACTACGTAAAACATGCGAATATACAACATTCTTCGCTGTCCCATTGTCTGTGCATATAAATAGATTGTCAGGTTTACTGACTCTTGAACATGCAACATTTGTGTCCCGGTGTCCCAGTTTGTAATTTCTCTTTGAGTGTCCCGGTCGTCATTTATATTCCCTGTGTCCCGGTCTGTAATTTCTATTCAAACAATCCCTGTGTCCCGGTCGTCATTTATATATCCCGCCTGTGCCCCCGGCGTCCCCGTTGTAGTTGTGTCCCTGTGTCCCGGTCGTCATTTATATTCTCTGTGTCCCGGTCGTGATTTGTGTCTGGGTGTCCCAGTCTGTAATTTCTCTTTGAGGTTCCCGGTCGTCATTTATATTCCCTGTGTCCCGGTTGTCATTTGTGTCCCGGTGTCCCGGTATGTAATTTCATCAGTTGACAAACATGACGTCAGTCAACAAACAACTTCATGACGCATACAGCTCAATCCTTATAATGACGTCAGTCGACACACAAACATGACGTCACTCGGCACACACACACACACAGACAACTTATTTTTATATATATAGATATATGTACTTTTTGCAATAAAGTTTGGATTAAAAATAAGAAATGCAAACTTATAGATTGGAGTCTTTAAAATTGTTCTTGAAGAAACATATCAGGTGCAAAAAATCTGTTGAAGGGGATAAAATTACCCCCCTAGATGTGGAAAAATACCTTTAAATTGACGTTTAGTTCCTTCCCAAACGAAAACTGCATTTAAAATTTTGAAAAATGCCTTTTTGCATCTTTGTGCAGAGAATATAACAAAATTATTGCTCCCTCCCTTTATTTTCTAGACTTGGTAACATTGGCTTATACTCCGATCACTGAAGATTGGTTATCGGTGATCTAATCAAAATATTTGCTTCTTCTTTTTACTTTATTTTTGATTCAATTCGTTAGTCTTTTCCCCAAGAAATATAGACTCTTATTTCCTTAAACTCTAGTTGAGCTGGTATAATTACTGGACAATTTTGAAAATGGCCTTCTTATTTTTTTATAAAATAAAAATTTATTCCACCCTTCACAAATTTCGATAAGCATCGGTTTTATTGCTGCTTTAATAAAAAAAAAAAGCTTGTTAATTATACAGAACACCCACAGAAAGTAAAGTTATGTTAATCCTAATCAAATATGCCAAAATATGATGAAAATGTAATTAGTTTATGTTAATAATATAATTATAATGTATTTTATCCTACTAATATAATTTGGGCTGTATATTTGCTCAGTAGGGGGGTATGGGAGTAAAGTAACCTAACCTAGCTTGACCTTACCCCACCCTCCTAATGTGTAAATATATAGCCCAAGAACAATTTTTTGGGAAAAAGGAGATGGAAGGGTGACTAGTAGCTGTCCGATCTTTTTGTTCAATAAAAGGGATACCAGAAATTTTGATATTAGTTCAAATGAGCCCTCTGATGATGTTCTAGGACTGTTGGTTCGATACGACCGCCTCTGAAAAAAACAAACAAAACAACAAATTGACACGGAATCCGTGATGTTTCTTTTGGCAAATAATACAAAATTCAACACTCTTGCAGGTAGGGGCTTGAAACCTCTACAGTAGGGTTCTCTGATACGCTGAATCTAATGGCGACAATTTTGAAAAACTGTCTTTTTATATTTTCATGGAAAAAATTATCCCACCCTTCACAAATCATAGGCAGCGCAATAGTGCTGCCTAAGTAAAGAATCATGTTGGCACAATTTACTTTTTTTTGTCTTAGACCAGGGCACTTAGTATCAAAGGAGTTGTCATAGAAACTTCAACAAGGACTCATTCGATTGGAAATTGAAATAGCTTATGCCCTTTTTAATAGTCGAAAGTGATTGGAGGGCAACTAACCTCCCTCCCTCGCCCAGTCTTTCCCCAAACACATTCGATCAAAATTTTGAGATAGCCATTTTGTTCAAAGTGGTTCAAATGTCTAGAATTATGTCTTTGAAGATGATAAATCACCCCCAGTCCTCAGGACAAGGGTTGTAAGTTATTCACTGGAAGCCGGCGCTGTCGTAGAAACTTCAAAAAGGGCTCATTTGATAGGAAATTTAATCTGCTAGTGCTGTTTTTAATAGTCGAAAGTGACTGGAGGGCAACTAACCTTCTCCCACGCCCATCTTTTCCCCAAACGTATTCAGTCAAAATTTTAAGGTAGCCATTTTTTTTTCAACGTAGTTGAAAGGTCCGGAAATTGTCTTTGAGGATGATGAAGGTCCTTCTAAATATCAAAATTCATTAAGATCCGATCACCCACTCGCAAGTTAAAAATACCTCATTTTTTCTAATTTTTCCTCTTCTTTCAGTCCCCCAGATGGTCGAATAGGGGAAAAACTTTATCAAGTCAATTTGTGCAGGTCCCTGACACGCCTACCAATTTTCATCGTCCTAGCACATCCAGAAGCACCAAACTTGCCAAAGCCCCTAACTCCTCCAAAGAGCGGATCAAGTTCGGTTAAATCAATCACGTATTTAAAACATTTGCTTATTCTACCCACCAACTTCCATACCAATCTCTCCACTCTAAGCGTTTTCCAAGATTTCTGGTTTCCCCATCCAACTCCCCCCAATGTCACCAGATCTGGTTGGGATTTCAGATAAGAGATCTGAGTTACGTAGTATGAATAAACTTGATTTTACGGTTTACAGAAAACCTACGCATAATAATAGATACCTTCACTTCAAATCTAATCATCCTCCACAGGTTAAAAGAGGTGTGATAATATTTCTTGTGGGTAGAGTACTTAATATCAAACAGTTCGTGGCAACGAACTGTAGGGAGCGACCCGGCTCAATGGTAACCAAAACTCTAAAAAATGGAATTTTGGTACCAATAGCTACATCAAAAGAATCGCATTTTAATGCTGATTTTAAATATATAAGTTTCATCAAGATTAGTCTAACCAGTCAAAAGTTACGAGCCTGAGAAAATTTTTGCGTTTTTTTAGAAAATAGGGGGAAACACCCCCTAAAAGTCATAGAATCTTAACGAAAATCACACCATCAGATTCAGCGTATCAGAGAACCTTACTGTAGAAGTTTCAAGCTCCTATCTACAAAAATGTGGAATTTTATATTTTTTGCCAGAAGGCAGATCACGGATGCGTGTTTATTTGTTTGTTTGTTTTTTTTTGTTTTTTTTTTCTCCAGGGGTGATCGTATCGACCCAGTTGTCCTAGAATGTTGCGAGAGGGCTCATTCTAACGGAAATGAAAAGTTCTAGTGCCCTTTTTAAGTGACCAAAAAAATTGGAGGGCACCTAGGCCCCCTCCCACGCTAATTATTTTCCCAAAGTCAACGGATCAAAATTCTGAGATAGCCATTTTATTCAGCGTAGTCGAAAAACCTTATAACTATGTCTTTGGGGACGACTTACTCCCCCACAGTCCCCATGGGAGGGGTTACAAGTTCAAAACTTTGACCAGTGCTTACATATAGTAATGGTTATTGGGAAGTGTACAGGCGTTTTCAGGCGGATTTTTTGGTTGGAGGCAGGGGTTGAGAAGAGGGGAATATGCTGGGGGAACTTTCCATCGATGAATTCGTCATGGGGGAAAAATTTCCATGAAGGGAGCGCAGGATTTACTAGCATTACTTAAAAAAAACAATGAAAAAATAAATATGAAAAAGTTTTTTTTTCAGCTGGAAGTAAGCAGCAGCATTAAAACTTAAAACGAACCGAAATTATTACCCATATGAGGGGCTCACTTCCTCCTAATACCTCGCTCTTTACGCTAAAGCATTTTTAGTAATTTCAACTATTTATTCTGCGGCTTTTGTGATTCAGGGGTCATTCTTAATGAATTGGGTCAAAATTTAAGCTTTAGTGTAAAGAGCGAGGTACTGACGAGGGGGCGAACCCCCTCATATCTGTAATAAAAACATGAGAATACAAAAGTTCTTTACGTAAGCTAATTTACAAGTTACGTATATCTTTTACTTATAAAAAGATTCATGAAAAATTAAAAGTTTTAGTTGCCTTTTTAATTAACCGAAAATCGGAGGCAACTAGGCTTCCTCCCCCGTTTTTTTTTCCTCAAAATCATTCGATCAAAATTATGAGAAAGCCATTTAGCCAAAAAAAAAAAAAATACAAATTTCGTTTTAATTATTCCTCTGCGGAGAGCCAAAATCAAAACATGTATTGATTCAAAAACGTTCAGAAATTAAAAAAAACAAACAAGTTTTTTAAATAAAAGTAAGGAGCGACATTAAAACTTAAAACGAACAGAAATTACTCCGTATATGAAAGGGGCTTTTTCTTCTCAACGCCCCCCTCTTTACGCTAAAGTTTTTTACTGTTTTAAAATGTTGAGTTAAGAGAAAGAGTCAAACTTTAGCGTAAAGAGCAAGGTGTTGAAGAGGAAAAGCCCCTTTCATATGCGGAGTAATTTCTGTTCGTTTTAAGTTTTAATGTCGCTCCTTACTTTCATTTAAAAACTTGTTTTTTAATATTTAATGTGTTCAGAGCCGTATATTAAAAAATAATTATATTTTATTACAGACATACTTTTTGGCAATGGGTACCCAATTTCTCTCATAAATACTGTTATTGCTCGAAGATTAAAGATGCATTCTTCTAAAGCAGTGGTTCTCACCCTTTTTTTCCCCATGGACCCCTTTTTCCTTATTTTTATCTTGGTGGACCCCTTCATAGCTATTGGACATAAGAACAATTTTCTATTCTTCACTAATATAAACTTTAAGGTTTTAACTATCAAAGAAATAGTATACAATGAAGCTTTATTTTTAAATGAAAACTAATTTAATAAAGATAAAATATTCTACTATAATAATAATAATAATAATTATTATTATTGTTATTACTATTATTGTGATAATAACTATAATATTACAATGTTTCTTCCATGGGCAAGCAACACAAGCTCATGAAGATTAGAGCTCCTCAGGTAGTTGAATTCACTCCAACATTATGTAAACTGGATAAAAAAGAAGGAGCTGAAATTAAGCGTGTGATTAAAAAAAAAGGGATAGGCATGTTTATTCAATGAGAACCCTGTGGTTGATTCTTCTCGGCGACTTTATTTATATTTGGTTCTATTGATGTTAATGATAGTCAAAGATGTCAAGTCTATTGGGATTTTTTGATAACATTTGAGAAACACGACTAAATCCCGCTTCAACAAGATAAGATGTAGTAAAAACACTAACGCAGAACTGCGCTTTATCCCAGAGCAAAGGGTACTTTGTAGCAGCATCATTTGTTTTCCATATATTGTACTTGGCGATCTTTGAATTTTGCATGCATTATTTTATCACTTTGTATTTCGTTGAGGGGCTCTTGCAAAGATATGTCTATTCCGGCAACATTAACTTCGAAAGGAATTGAAACCCAAATCGGTATATCCATCCCAAATAGGTCGTCAACCCGAGTTTAGCCTACATATCTTCATGTATATTTTCCAAATATTCACCATATAATGCAAGATCTTCGTCTTGCAAATCGCTGTTAACACAGGCCAAACAAGGAAACTGTTCAAATGCACAACGCCTGATATTATTCTTATACAGCTGTAGTTTCCTTAAAAAAGCAGCAATAGCACTTTTACTAGATATCAGATCAAAATTGTTTTCTTGGAGCTGTTTATTAAGTGAATTAAATTTTTCAAATATATCTGATAAGTCAAACACATCACATTTATTTGCAAGCAGTTTTGCACCAAGGTGTGTGTCGGCAAGAAACGAAACAATAGAATCCCAAAGTGCAATGAAACGCTTAAGACAATTCCCCTTTGATAGCCATCTCACCTCTGTATGTTATACAAGCCGCCCAAACTTTTCTCAATTTTGCTTACATAATTCAAGAAAAAGGGGGTCTCGGAGAGAATTTGATTTAATATGGTTAACTGCTTCTATTACAACAGTAAGGGCATCATGCAGACATGCACTCATTTTCTTTGCAACTAAGTGTTGATGGTGTATCACACAGTGAACACAGTATAAAGTGAACAGTAAATTACAGTAGAAATTAAATTTTTGAAAAATAAAGAGCATTCTGAGCTGGTTTTCTTCATGGACCCCCAAAATATCATTGTGGACCCCCAATTTGTTGTGTTTTGCCTGCGGACCCCCGGAAATATTACATGGACCCCTAGGGTCCATGTGGACCCCGGTTGAGAACCACTGTTCTAAAGCCTTAAATCCCACACCAGTAAACGATTCGAATAAACCCACAAGCACGATTTACCTACCTTATATTCCGAAAATTACTTCAAAACTGAAAAAAGTTTGTTTAAAAAACAATTTACGTGTTGTATTCACAAGTAATTTAA
Organism: Artemia franciscana; assembly: GCF_032884065.1. Taxonomy (NCBI): domain Eukaryota; kingdom Metazoa; phylum Arthropoda; class Branchiopoda; order Anostraca; family Artemiidae; genus Artemia; species Artemia franciscana. The sequence continues at coordinate 2,889,959 of NC_088866.1, forward strand.
GTATAATGAATCTTTTCAATTCTGGTAAGGATAAAACTCCAGTTACTCGTCTAAGAGGGGTGTATCAAATACCATGTAGTTGTGGAAATTATTACATTGGTCGAACCCACCAAAATTTAGGAACAGGATTGCAGCAACACAAAGAAAGTATTGAAAAGGCATTAAAATCTAAAAATATCTCCATATCTTTCGATTCAGCTTTAAGCAATCATATTTTTGAAAATCCAAACCATTATGTTCTATTTCACGAAACAACTCTAATTAGCAATGATCTAGGAATCAAACAAACTCTCCCCGAGGCAATCGAAATCAAATGAAACTTAAATAATAATACATCCCTAAATATAGACTTGGGTGAATACACACTCAACCCTATGTACACAAAATTAATTATAGAAAATAATCTAATTAAAAAAAAAAATAGGAACGAATAAAAACAAGCCCAATCCCAAAAGAACTACAAGATTAGCTGCAAAGAAGGCAAATATCGCAATAAAAAAATATTCCAATTTTTAATAAATACAGTTAGTGAAATGAATGAACCTTTTTAGCTTGTAAAATGTTAGCTTTTATCACAAAGTCTTGGTTGAACTTTTCGCTAAGCAGTAATGATACCAAGGCTATTTTTAAAAAAATGGATTTTTAACTGAGAACTTTTATTGTAAGTGTTTTATTGTTTTTATTATTTTCTTTGCTGAAGACGGCCGTTAGATATAGGGCCGAAATATTCAAATAGGTGTTGTTCGTTCACTGTCTTGGGAAAAAAGTCCTCATTGTTCTCTCTTCTGTATTTGTATTATGGAAAGGCAGTGTGATCTTCGTCATTATTTAAGTTAAAAATACCTCATTTTTCCAATTTTTCAGAATTAACCCTCCCCCAAACTCCTCCAAAGAGAGCGGACCCGTTCCAGTCATGTCAATCACGTATCTAGAACTTGTGAATATTTTTCCCATCAAATTTCATCCCGATATCTCCACTCTAAGCGGTTTCCAAGATTTCCGGTTTCCAAGATTTCTGTCCCCCTCCAACCCCCTGAGCACCCCTATCCCATTCGAATTGAAAATAGAGAATATGAGACATAAGATCTTTCTATATATCAGGTTTTGTTAAGGTCCGATCACCCATTCGTAAGATAAAGATACCTCAATTTTCACGTTTTCCAAAATTTCCGGTTCCCCCCTCAAACTCCCCCCAATGTCACCGGATCTGGTCGGGGTTCAAAATGAGAGCTTTGAAGCACAAGATCCTTCTAAATATCAAATTTCATTAAGATCTGATTACCCGTTCGTAATTTACAAATACCTAATTTTTTCTATTTTTTCCCGAATTACCCCCCCCCCCAAATCCCCCAAAGAAAGCGGATCCAGTCCGGTTATTTCAGTCACGTATCTTGGGCTTGTTCTTCCCACCAAGTTTCATCCTCATCTTTCCACTCTATGCCTTTTCCAAGATTTCCGGTCCCCCCCCCAACTCCCCCCAATAACACTGGATCCGGTAAGGATTTAAAATATGAGATCTAAGTTACGACGTCCTTCTAAATAGGAAATTTCATAAAGATCTGATGACTCCTTCGAAAGTTAAAAATACCTCTTTTTTCCAATTTTTCAGAATTAATCCTCCCCCCCCAACTCCCCCAAAGAGAGTGAATCCATTCCGGTTATGTCAATCACGTATCTAGGACTCGTGCTTAGTTTTTCCACCAAGTTTCATCCCGATCCCTCCACTCTAAGCGTTTTCCAAGATTTTAGGTTTCCCCCTCCAACTTCCCCAATGAGACTGGATCCGGTAGAGATCTGAGTTGTAAGGTCCTAGTAAATATCAAATTTCATTAATATCCCATCAGCCGTTCGTAAGTTATAAATACCTCATTTTTTCTAATTTTTCCACATTAACCGTCCCCCACTCCCCCCTCTCAGATGGTGGAATCTGGGAAACAACTATTTTTAAGTTAATCTGATCTGGTCCCTGCTACACCTGCCAAATTTCATCGTCCTAGCTTATCTGGAAGTACCAAAACTATCAAAACCGTGACCGACAGAATTTGCGATCGCTATATGTCACTTGGTTAATACCAGGTGCCATAAAAAGTTTCATCTGTAGTCCTGAATATCATCTGAAAACAACTTTGTCTCTTAAATGAATCTTAGTTTTAAGATGTCACGGGAAGAAATTTCAAAGTCAGTAACGTTATAATTTTTGCTCCTGTTAAGTTTTAATGAAGCTCTTTACTTTCAGCTGAATAAACTTTTTTCTGTTTAACGACAAGAAGGTCATATATGCCTGTTTTTTGTTGTAAAATAAGGGGTCACTTGAAATACGTGTGCGCGGCTCCGTGACCCTCAAACATTTCCTACAAATTTATGCTTGTTCTTCCCACCAAGTTTCATCCTCATCTTTTCACTCTATGCCTTTTCCAAGATTTCCGGTCCCCCCCAACTCCCCCCAATGACACCGGATCCGGTAAGGATTTAAAATAAGAGATCTAAGTTACGACGTCCTTCTAAATATGAAATTTCATAAAGATCTGATCACTCCTTCGAAAGTTAAAAATACCTCTTTTTTCCAATTTTTCAGAATTAATCCTCCCCCCCAACTCCCCCAAAGAAAGTGAATCCATTCCGGTTATATCAATCACGTATCTAGGACTTGTGCTTAGTTTTTCCACCAAGTTCCATCCCGATCCCTCCACTCTAAGCGTATTTTTTCCACCAAGTTTCATCCCGATCCCTCCACTCTAAGCTTATCTGGAAGTACCAAAAATAGCAAAACCGTGACCGACAGAATTTGCGATCGCTATATGTCACTTGGTTAATACCAAGTGCCATAAAAAGTTTCATCTGTAGTCCTGAATTTCATCTGAAAACAACTTTGTCTCTTAAATGAATCTTTGTTTTAAGATGTCACGGGAAGAAATTTCAAAGTCAGTAACGTTATAATTTTTGCTCCTGTTAAGTTTTAATGAAGCTCTTTACTTTCAGCTGAATAAACTTTTTTCTGTTTAACGACAAGAAGGTCATATATGCCTGTTTTTTGTTGTAAAATAAGGGGTCACTTGAAATACGTGTGCGCGGCTCCGTGACCCTCAAACATTTCCTACAAATTTATGTTTGTTCTTCCCACCAAGTTTCATCCTCATCTTTCCATTCTATGCCTTTTTCAAGATTTCCGGTCCCCCCCAACTCCTAGGTCATATATGCCTGTTTTTTTGTTGTAGAATAAGGGGTCACTTGAAATACGTGTGCGCGGCTCCGTGACCCTCAAACATTTCCTACAAATTTATAGGCATGGGGTATTCTGCAGCGGGAATTTTGCGAGGAGGAATATTCTGGGGTAAATAACCAGTTGAATGACCGAGATCCCTATTCTGGTATATTACGGAGAGCCAGCGTCACTCCCCACCTCGCTGAATTTCCTCCTCTCATAAAATTCCCCCTGGATTGTTTACCCAATTTGCCTAGTTGTATCTATTTTTGCATTTTTCATTTAAAAATATCTGTTTTGTATACCAATCTACACAGATCATAGAATCAAACACATTTTAAAGTAAGAAAAAATTGATCAAAGGTTTCGAATTAATCTTATGGTTACAGCTGTGAGAAAATATTCAGGGCTGTTTGGCTTGGTAGCTATCATATCAATTTACAATCATGTAATTTTACACTTTTATGAAACAGAAGCAAAAATGTCATTCAAATCAAAATCTATCGTTTCTTGGGCACGGTGTCAAACGACAATTTCTGAAAAGGGTTTTCCAGATTGAGTAAGCTGTTTAACATCCCTAAATACGGGTATAGGCCCCCCTCTTAATACTCCCTCTGAAAAATTTCCCCACACACAATATTGAGATGTCAAGAGAAAGTACAAAATCGGTTGGAGCTGGCGTCTACACCCCGCCCTCGAAAAATACTCCCTGTGGCTGATCGGTCTCCTGTCGCTTTCAACTTAAAAAAAAGGACACCTTGTTTTGTTAATTAAACAAACAAAACAACAAAGTCAATAAAAATTACTATTGCCCCCACCCTTATATTTTTTGGGAATTGATGCCCCTATACAGGGAACCTACATAATTTTACTTGCGAACGATTGCTGTATCATCCATGGGTTCTAAGCCTCCTAGATTTTCAAGAAAACTGAAAACCTCCTTCCCCTACCGTATGCTTAGAAAACTGCGGCAGAATTCAGTTTTTGGGCCTTGGATTTTAAAAATTACGTGACTTCTTCTGAAGAATCATCTGAAGTCGTTTGATACCATACCAGATTAGGTTACAAAATATTACATTAGAACCGCTTATTGGTAGTGCAGTTAGCCTGACGCTATTTAAGATTGTAAAAACATAAGGGCAGTGCAAGTAGAGTGACGTCATTATCTGTTGAAACGGCCACAAAAGTGGAACTATGGTAACACACTGTAGGGTCAATACTAAAGTGCTATGACGTCATTTTCAGTTACAAACATCATAACAGTAGCGAACGTGACGTCATTTTCGCTATATAAGAGGCTGACCCACACTTTGAGAGTCATTTAAAAAGTTTTGATACAGAAAGTTATTAAAAGCGTTCATAGAAATATGTCTTATCAAGGTAGGAATAAGAAACAAGCATTTGGTATAAAAAGTTCTAAGTCTTTGAACGATGATGATTGTCAGCAGTTCACTACTCCTCCTAGAATAATTAATATCTCTACGAAGATTCCCAGTAAGTTTGAGACGAAACAAGAAAATGCATGGATACCACCTTCGAAGCGAAAGGATGTAAACCAATCAAGTCCACCAGAAACTGTTTGTCCCATGAGCAAAGAAGCAACATCAACTAGGGACTGGAAAACCTTATTACTTCGCTATATGAATAATATCGCTGAACGGCTTTTCGATGAATATTCGGCCAAAGTCATAGAAATCTGTGAGAAACTGTGTAAAGATGACTTTGTAGACGCAATAGAAGTTATATGCACAAAAGGCATTGAATCATCGAACAAAATTCAAATGACCTGCATTGGCCTTCTCAAATCCATAAAAAAGGATCCTAGGACAGCAAAGCAGTTTAATGACTGCTTAGAAGTTATATATGGCAAATATTTCTGTCGAAAGAGTAAAAGACAAGTAACGCTCCATTCTATCAAACAGAAAATGAGTGAGCAGATAACTACCGGAGATCAATACGAGTCTCATGAAGTAAAAATTAATACATTTGAGGAAAATATTTTAATATTTTATGGCAATATTCTAAAGGAGAACCTCATTTGCAATGAATTCGGCAGAAAAATTGCCAATCAACTTATTGATATGAAGCAAGATATCGCGATTCGAAAGGTGTGTATATTCATTGAACATGCTGGAAAACAGTTCTCTAAGAACAATAGACAACTCATTTTCGCCATTCAAAAATACGAAAAAGAATCTCAACTACCACTTCGAGATAAATTTAAAATAATGAATCTGACTGATCTTGTTGAAAAAAAGTGGAAGATTGATTTAAGCCAAGATGACATTATTGTAACATCAAAAGTCCCGAAACATTCGTCTATAGAAGGAGCCGAAACTGGTGCAAATAAGAATCAAAATCCATTTATTTTGGAAACGATCAGTAGCAGAGCTCCATTATCTACAGCATCAGCCCTTGAGACAGAGCCCACCGAAAATGAAATTATAACCGTAGGTGGTAGTAAAAAGCCTGTTGAGAAGCATTTGGCGAAGAAGAAAAGAGCCATTCAGAGCTACAAGTCAAAAAAGATGTCCACCAATTCAAAGCTCCCCAGATCTTTAAAAGTTGATGAAACATCCTGTAAAGGTGGGCCAACATCTGCAATCACAAAAGCCAGTTCTGTTGAAAATTATAAAGAAAAAGCAGTTATTTTCGAAAATACTAGCAGTACGGCATCATTATCGAAAACATCTGAAAAAGACTGGAAAACTGTTCTTAGGAGCTTTTTGAGCGAGATTACTAGTGCATCTTGTGATCGTTTTTCAACCAAGATTTTTGAACTTGTATCGCAATTTGGGAAAGAAGATCTCGAGGTAGCAATAGATATAATATGCAGTGTCGGGGCTAAAAGTGGCGAAGATGTCAATATATTTTCAAATCTGCTGAAATCTCTAAGGATACAAACCAGCAAAGTGAAAAATTTTGACTTGGAAGCCTATCTAGGATCACTAAACAAGAAATGTCACGCTATAAAAATTGGAGAGGAGCCAAAACCATTGTTAAACATGAATGATTCCGAATTTTTTGGTACTCTTTTGAAAGAAGGTCTTATTTCTGCTTCGAACGGCAAGGAGGTAATTGAACAAATGATTAAATCCAAACAAGATTCTTCTATAGCTAGGTCTTGCAAGTTTTTGACATGTGCCGGAAAGAATTTTGCTGAGCAAAATAAGCACATCATTACCGACCTGGAAATTCTACTGGAAAATCCTAACCTTCTTTCCAACACAAAAAATCATGTATTGCGCCTTATAGATCTGGCTTTAGATAGCTGGATGATTTCTTTTGACCTGAATGAAGAAGAAATTATTAGTCCTGATAAAAGAATTTCACAAGAGTCAAACTGCAATATCTCCGCTATTACTTCTCATGACCAAGTTAAACCCTCTCCAAGTGATAAGCTACCAGCCCTTGAGACAGAGCCCACCGAAAACGAAATTGCAACCGTAGGTGGTAGTAAAAAGCCTGTTGAGAAGCATTTGGCGAAGAAGAAAAGAGCCAATCAGAGCTACAAGTCAAAAAAGATGTCCACCAATTCAAAGCTCCCCAGATCAGACGCAGTTGCTTTAAAAGTTGATGAAACATCCTGTAAAGGTGGGTCAACATCTGTAATCACAAAAGCCAGTTCTGTTGAAAATTATAAAGAAAAAGCAGTTATTTTCGAAAATACTAGCAGTACGGCATCATTATCGAAAACATCTGAAAAAGACTGGAAAACTGTTCTTAGGAGCTTTTTGAGCGAGATTACTAGTGCATCTTATGATCGTTTTTCAACCAAGATTTTTGAACTTGTATCGCAATTTGGGAAAGAAGATCTCGAGGTAGCAATAGATATAATATGCAGTGTCGGGGCTAAAAGTGGCGAAGATGTCAATATATTTTCAAATCTGCTGAAATCTCTAAGGATACAAACCATCAAAGTGAAAAATTTTGACTTGGAAGCCTATCTAGGATCACTAAACAAGAAATGTCACGCTATAAAAATTGGAGAGGAGCCAAAACCATTGTTAAACATGAATGATTCCGAATTTTTTGGTACTCTTTTGAAAGAAGGTCTTATTTCTGCTTCGAACGGCAAGGAGGTAATTGAACAAATGATTAAATCCAAACAAGATTCTTCTATAGCTAGGTCTTGCAAGTTTTTGACATGTGCCGGAAAGAATTTTGCTGAGCAAAATAAGCACATCATTACCGACCTGGAAATTCTACTGGAAAATTCTAACCTTCTTTCCAACACAAAAAATCATGTATTGCGCCTTATAGATCTGGCTTTAGATAGCTGGATGATTTCTTTTGACCTGAATGAAGAAGAAATTATTAGTCCTGATAAAAGAATTTCACAAGAGTCAAACTGCAATATCTCCGCTATTACTTCTCATGACCAAGTTAAATCCTCTTCAAATGATAAGCTATCAGCTCTTGAAGCAGAACTTACCGAAAATAAAATTGTAACTATAGGATATAGTGAAAACCCTGCTCAGAAGGTGGCAAGGAAGAAAATACCCAGTCAGAGCCAGATTCCTTCTGATGACCCCTTCGAACTGCATCAAGGCCTGACTAAAACCTTTGTTGACACTCCAAATAAGATTTCCAAAGATTTTGAGGTTTTGCAAGAGCCAAACCTTGTTTCAAACAAATCTTATGTGAAAAAACTTATTTACGGTGGCTCAGTTCTGTTAGCAGTTGGCACAATAGGCTTGATATGGTTTATTCGCAAAAAGTAAATAAGCAGTAATTTAGCCTGTTGGCTTAGTTGTACCTGCATCTCCTGGCTGAGTGGCACCTGCTGCTGTTCGCTTATTTGTAACTTCAACTGTGTGCTTTATTGTACACGCAGCTGTTATGTTGATCCTAGTAATATTACTGCTTAATTTTATTATAGATATTGTTCTTTATAAAAATCATTTTATTTATATTCCTTTGTGTATATTAACTAGAATAGTGTTAATAAGCATCCTTCATGGTTATAGAAAAGTAAAGAAGCTGCAACATCATGAACGAAGGAGAAACACAAAGACATGGCGATGGAGTATCAAAAAGAAGAAAAAGGAAAAAGAAAGACACATTCAAAAATAGGAACAAATAAATAAAAACACGAATAAACTAGACTTTTCAAAAAAGTAAACCACTCCAAGGGTGGCAAACCTCTTTTGGCGACAAGTTTACACATAAATTATCTTGCTGTACGGATCGGGACGAGAACTCCATAATTTTGTTTCAGTGCGGTGTTACGGGACAATATCGGAACACTCAGAAGAAACTTCGCATAACGAAAACATGGGGAAGAACAACAGCATTATACATTTTCGCGAGTTTTTGTCATATTTGTTTGCGACAGCACTAAAGAAGCATAAGCAGCCCGAATTTTCTTTTCAGTTCTAGCCACAAATAACTTTCTTGCAAAGTAATACCAAAACTACTTTTTCTGTTTTTGGAAGTGGGTAATGAGACTTAAACGGGGCTAACTGAATAGGGAAGAAGTTTTTGCTGTGATTTAGCGTTAAGTAGCTTAATGAGGTAAAAAAAATGGAATTAGGGGGAAAAGACTCAAAAATTATACAAGATTTAAAAAACTCGTTTTCTCTTCTCAGGGCTCATGTAGGTTTTTGCTAACTCGAATGTTTATATTTAAAAACAATAGTTCATATGGCACTTCTGACGAGGTCGGAAGAGCCAAGAGCTCATATGGCAAGAGCTCTAACAAAATTCTAAGAATCAAAAGATTGATTTAAAAGGAAAATAAGAGGCTTAATGCCGGTCGGGATTTAAAATAAGAGCTCTGAGACAAAAGGTTCTTCTAAATATCAAATTTCATTACCCATTCGTAAGTTAAAAATACTTCATTTTTCAGTTTTTCCTCTCCCTCCAGCCCCCCAGATGGTCGAATCGGGGAAACGACTGTTGTCACGTCAATTTGTGCAGGTCCCTGACACGCCTACCAATTTTCATCGTCCTAGTACGTCCAAAAGCACCGAACTCACCAAAGCACTGAAAATCCCACCCCCTAACTCCCCCAAAGAGATACTTATGCTTATTCTTCCCACTAAGTCTCATCCTGATCTCTCCACTTTAAGCGTTTTCCAAGATTTCCGGTTTCCCCCTTCAACTCCCCCAATGTTACCGGATCTGGTTGGGATCAAAAATAAGAGTTCTGAAGGACGAAATCCTTACTAAATATCAAATTTCTTTAAGGTACGTTCACCCATTCATAAGTTAAAAACACCTCATTTTTCTTATTTTTCCGAATTAGCCGTGCTTAACAAGTGTCATAAAACCAGACGTCACCCATAGTATGAATATAATATTATTTGTATTATTAAAACTCTTTTCAAGCGGTCGTGGCCGAGTGGTTAAGGCGTCTGACTAGAAATCAGATTCCCTCTGGGAGCGTAGGTTCGAATCCTACCGACCGCGGTTTTTGTTCAATTTTATCGATCTGAACTTCCATCTGTTGCTCATATTATAGTTGTTTCTTCAGTTTATTTATTGCCAAATTTGTATTTTTTCCCTTGTAAATTTTCAGAGACGTGGGTAAAGGCTGAAAAATACCGTTATTTGCCAGAAAACCGCCATATTTCTGGTGAATACTATAGAACTTTGCATTTTTGAGGAGGGTGCCCACTTTTTGGAATCACACACACGGGGTGATGTGTGCCAAGCTAAGCCTAGTGGAAATGTGGCAAGCATGACAGAAACTATGCCAAGCATGGCGGAAACTATGCCGAGCGTGGCGAAACTTCGCGACACACACGGCGTTTTGAGATGTACACGAGGTGGTGGAAAGTTCGTACCACTTCGGTATATATGATGACTCCAAATGCGTAAAATTTATCAACTTTAATGGAATCTGTCAATATTTATTAGCATAAGAATGGAAAGAAATGGACGTTTCCTTGAAAGTGATCCAATCCTGAGGAAAATTGCACCATCAAATTTTGGATTTTCAAGAATCCTTCACTAAACTTTCAAACCCCCTAATTACGAGAATGCAAAATTTTCGAGGGGTTGCCATCTTCGGAAATCGTGTACACCGGGTGGCGCGTGCCTAGCCCGGTGGAAGTGTACCAAGTGGTGCGTGTACTGGGCCACGCATGGTGTAGGTGCTGCACACTTGGTGCTCCAAAATGTACACCAGGTGGTTGAAAGTGGGCAGTCCCTCGCATTTATATGCATTTTCGTTTTTTTTTCAGGGGATAGCTACCTCCTCCGTCCTTCCCTCTAAGCATTTTGCCTTTTAAGTAGGGGCGAATTTGCTATGGGGTTGGGTTCAAGAAGTATGGAACTTCGTTTCAAATAAAACTGCGAAAAAAAGGGATAGTCATTAAAAACAGGAACAGAAAAAATGGGGAGAAAATATATAAAGAAAACCAGCCTATAGAAAGAGAAACAAAAGATAAATAGAAAAAAATAATGAGGAAAACGAGAAAACGTAGCAGAACGAAGAATAGAAAACGACACAAATCAAGACGAGTAAAAAAAAGAAGAAAAATGCAAGCATTTTGGTTGAGACCTGCATTTAACCATCCTCAGGGCAAAATTAGGAGAAAAAATAGATAAAGGTCCACCGGAAAATATAAAAAAGACAAGCCTTAAACAAATTTTTAACAAACCCTTAAAGGGATTCGATGCTGTTAAGAATCCGCCCATCTTGTTCATTACAAACTTTTTTTATTATTATTTTTGTGTGATCAGACTCTTTGGAATTGACCTGGTGGTCTTGCCCTAACTAATTGAGCTTGGATAAGCGATCTGAATAAACGACAGAAAACTAGACACCGACTTCTAATATCCCGGAAATCTTAGAAAAACCTTGCAACTTCTCTTGTTTTATTTCAAGATAGAGGTATTCAGTTTTAGTGAAATTTAGTCACACAATAGAAAATGTGAATATTTTTTTTTTTTTTTTTTTTTTTTTTTTTTTTTTTTTTTTAATGGAGCAGAATTATATCAGTTTTAAAATTTAGGAAAGGCTAGTTCTTAAAATTTTCTAGCATACCTGCTAGGAAAATGTCAAAAATCACTTCAAAAGAAATGCCATTTGATCATTGCGGTAGCTGTGTGAGTTGTGCAACACGCTGTGATTAAAAATTTTGCCGATACTATTTCATTTTCTTTTCAATCAAATTTCATAGTCAAACTACAAATTATCAGAAGCTTTCATTGATAACTAGTGCCCTCAGAGATTTCGCTTAAAGTGTATCTTTTCATATCGTCCAGTGAACTTTTATCTATTTATTTTTGTTCTCGATTCTTGACTGAGGAGGTTTGTGCGGAGGTCTTGACAGAAATATTTGCATTTCTCTCTGTTATCACTGGCTGTGATTTACCTTTTTTCTATGTTCTCCTATGTTTTTTGTATTGCTTAGTCATTGTGGTATTATTATTTAAAAGAATGAGATATCAAATAAAACTTAAGTTACGAATAAATAAAACAAATAGATAAAACGAAATAATCAATAAATTATTAGAATAACGTTTACAAATTAATCAAAATTCTTACCCTGAACAAGTATTTTTAATTAATTAATGAATTAGTTTATGTACTTATTGTCTTTTTTTATTTATTGTATTTTATTGTTGATATTTTTTATCTTATAGGAATTGCGGGCAAGGAAATTAAAAAAATCATTGGAACATTGGAAAGAAATACTTCTTGCCCTACAAGCTGCCCTAATGTGGGAAAGGCCATGGTCACCTTTTATGCTATTAACCACTGTGTCTGGATTTTTTGGGTAAGGCTCTAATATAGGTCTTTTGGTATAAAATAAATAATATAGAGCATAATAAATGGCACTTTCGATTTCTTTTCAGAAGATTAGAAAACATGGTATTTTAAAAGCAGAACGTCTTAAAACAAAATGTATCATTAAGAGTGTCTTCAATAGGGTGGGGGGATTGTGCCCCTGTTCAGATTAAAAAAATCACCTTCAATGCTATTTAAATTGAAAATGCCTTTTTCTGTTTTTGTTGAAGAAATAAAAAAAGGATTCCCCCCCCCCCCATAGTTATTGAAAACATATTTTTACCCTCCCCAATTTTTTCTTGGGATATGCGATACCGATCGTTCCCATAAACATATATTGTCAAAAATGCCAAAGACATAAGAGTGTGTCCGACATTTTCATGGTTTTTCATTGCCATTTTTTTTTATTTATTTAATTATTGTTATTATTAATAATTCAGACATTAAATAGTCCCCGTTTTTATTATTATTACTATTATTTTATAAGGTCAAGGTGGTTGTGATTTTGGGGAGGAAGTAGGGGAATTTATTAGACGTTGATTTGTTCGGAGATTTGTTGTGGTTGTGTTGAAGAGTAATTGTTTAAAGTTTATTGTTGAGTTTAGGGGACTCAACGTCTGTTTTTGCATAGAGAAGTATAATTTATGTCTATTTATTTCTATTTATATTAATAAAACCCGATATCTGAAAAAAAATTAAAAAATACCATAATAAAGGGCGTGGTATGGAAAAGACACGTAGTCATCTTTTATATTATTACTGTTGGATCTTTTAGGCAAGACCGTAGCAAAGGGCTAATCTTATTAAGCACGTGTCTGTCCATTTATTATTATTATTATTTTTTTTAAAATATGAAAACGGCGTTTTAAAAGCATGACGTTTTCTAAAATCCAATGGCAAGTCGTAAAAAAAAAATACAATGCATTTGCCGGTATGCCCAGTATACCCGAGAAGCACAAACTTCTGAAAAAAGTGTTTTTATTCTATGTACAAATGGACATCTGTATATACGCATATAGGCTGCCCAAATCATAACGCTTGCTTTTTCTAGTTTTTCTGTTAATTATCATAACTTGAAAGATGTTTGAGCTCAGAAACATTACAGAATACATAGCTAATAGTTCCTAACTCTGTGTTAATATCAAACCGAAAATTAAATGGTTACTCCTTGTGGGAAATTCAACACCATTTTCTTTTTGTTTACTTAAATACGGGGTTTATTCAAAAAAAAAGAAAAAAAGGCACAACACTTAACCCTCCTTAAGCTTTCGATTGCCTGGAGTTACCCATTAAACATAGGAATAAAATTAACAAAAACCCATTTGATTTACCATTTTTATATCAATAACAGAAAAATGTCAATAATAAAAATAATAAAAGAGAAAAAAAATATGTCCATTTGTGTGACTCCTGGTCGCAACAAGCTTTCCCAACAGCAAATCATTCCACCACGTCTTCCATCCAAAAGAAATTAGAATTAGTTTTCCTTTTTTTATTTTTTGGGGAACTTGAGAGCAAGTAAAATTCAATTTGAAATTCAAAACATAAAATTCATAGATCTCTACGGAAATCACACACACTTGCCGATATTTTTCAGAAATTCGGGCAAATTATTCTAAGCATTTGGTCCAAAATGACGTATTGAAAATAAAGACCTAGTCTAAACAACTTGAGGAGTCCTTACATTATTAGCATATCGTGTAAGATAATTATGTACTTCATCACCAGAAATAAATAAATTTAGGGAACACCTTGGGACTAATTCGGAATCATAATTAATCGGAATAAATTGCCCTGACAACAGCAACAGTACCTGGGTGTGTGAAAACTGAATAAAGGATTATTGGCTAAATTTGTGAGATAGAACATTTATTTCTGCTTATAGTTGCAGTTGTATGCTTATATTTATCCTTTAGTGTCATTTTAAGTGGATTCCCTTAGCATTTGACTTTAATTACCTGGATTTTAAAGCTAGTGAATTTTCTCTATCCCCATGGGTATTTCCCAACAAGCCAATCTTCTTCTTATTCAGCAGACGGGCTTTTCAGTCGATACTATTTAGCCCTTTTCCTTTGGGCTCACTCTGTGGGATCGACTGAGCTTTGGAGCTGGTTTGTCTTATGTGATTTGTATCTGCTCAGATTTCTTGGAGTATATCTTTTGATACCAGCAGTTGAATTATAAGAGAATATATATTGAGCTCTGTGCTCTGCGAGAAAGTATGGTCAGCAAGACTCTTGGCTGTTAGTAGAATTTTGTGGTGTTTGAAGCCAAATAATCAAAACAAACGAAATGCTTTTTCTTCTTCTGAAGTTATAAAGTTGCAGTTGCCAACGCTACATTTCCGTAACACCATAGAACAGGTTGTTTCAGCCGTTTTTCATTGTTTCAGCATTGGCTCAAAAGTAATTGAATGAAGTTTATTTTTATATTTTTGGATGTGATCTCAGCATTTTTGATTACGTTTAGTGCTACCTAAATTGACAATAAAAACTGTATTTCAACAAAACCACGCTTGTAACATATTTTGAATTCCGTCCCTGAGCAGTGTTGTCATATTTTTCAAAAAAGCACTGTAGTAGTCTGGCTGGATTCAGAAATGAGCAGCAAACGTCAGAGACAATCACCGAGAAAAGATCTAGATTGCTGCAAAGCATGTGATATTGGGCTAAAGGATGATAGTTGTGCCCTTTCATGCGATATGTGTGATGCATGGTTATGCATTGAATGCATTGAAATGAGCAAGTTGGAGTATGATTTGTGTAACAAGATGACACGTCGTCTTGGGTCACTCTGGCATTGCCCTATTTGCAAGCAAAAGGGCTCAGGAACTCAAGGAATAACACCCAGTGAGATCAAAGACATAATAAAGAGCGAAATTAGTGTTCATTTTCAGCAATCGAAACTAAGCTTCAAGACAAATTTGAAAAACTACTGAAACCAATAAGTGATCAATTAACACAGATAGAAAAAGAAGTATGCCAAATGTTCTGTTGAGGATGTAAAGAAGCACGCCACTACATCGCTCAAAGTCGAATTTGATAACCTTAGTGAAAAATTGAAAAATGAAATAAAAAGCAAAGAAACAGCCAATGATATTCTAGAAGATTTGGTCATGAAGCAAACAAATTTAGTTGTATTTGAACTTCAAGAGGATCCAAACTGTAGTACTAAGAAGAGTCAAAATGAGGTTGATACAAAGCTCCTGAATCAAGTAATTTTGCAGAATTGCCCTGTCAAATGTTCACATTTACAGTTCGTTTGGGAAGACTAAATAATGGAAAATGTCGTCTGATCAAACTGTTTTTCCGTAGCCCCATAGAACGTGATGCTGCTTCTTTCTTCTTGAGTGGTAACCTGAACACCATAAAATCCTCTTACCCGACTTTTAACTTTTCTCATGATCGCACAAAACTGGAACTTGCTCAAAAGAAAAGGTATAACGCTCTGAAAGAGGAACTTAACCAAAAAGTGACAGCAGGAGAATCAGGTTGGAAAATTAAGGATGGAAAGGGTGGTCTAAAACTTGTAAAGAAAAGCTCTTTTCGAGGTGAAAATAGCTCGCAAATCCCTAGGGAAGCAGTTATGGAACTATAATTTCCTTGTGCTCTACACCAACGCAGATACTTTATCAAATAAAGTTGAAGAATTACAGTCATTGATGTCAGTGCATAAGCCTCATGTTGTTGTTGTTTCTGAATCTTTGCCTAAGAATTGTGCAAATCCAGAAGCATATTTTCAACAGGTTGAAGGTTGTACTTTATTAGTGAATACTAACTATAAACGTGGAATTTTTGTTTATGTTCGTTCGTTGCTTAAGTACACAGAAGTAAATGATCCTTTAGCAGGTTTAGTGGTTGATGTAAAATTGATGTAAAAGGTCTTCAGATAGTATTAGAATTGTTGCAGTGTATAGAAGTCCTGGTGTTAATGAGCTATCTCCAAATAATAATGCAAATTTATTACAGTATCTTCACAATGTTTCAACAGTTAGTTCAAGGGTATTAGTGGTGGGTGATTTTAACCTACCTTCCATTGATTGGAAAAATCAAATAACCTCGCTTTCTAATCAATCATTTGAGCATCATTTCCTTCAAAAATTGCAGGACACATACCTATGCCAACACATTCAGGAGCCTACACGATTTCGGGATGATTTGACTCCTTCTATCCTTGACTTGGTAATAACAAAATCTCCTGACGATGTTAGAAATATTGAAATTCTACCTCTATTAGGAAAAAGTGATCACACCGTTCTTAAACTGTCATTAAAATCTTCAGGTAATGATTCTACTCCTCAAAAACAGACCCTTAAATATAATTACACTAAAGGTGACTATGAGTCTTTTCGAAATTTCATTTTATCACTATGTATCACGGAACAGTTTAGGGAAAATAAATAGAATGTTATTGAGGTATTTGAGCTGATTCATGAAGCTTTGGTAGTGGGTCAAAATAAGTTTATTCCGACTATAGTTTATAGTCAGCTCTATAAAAATAGGCGAACTCTTCCTCGAGAAATTCTACAAGCTATTAGTGAAAAAAATTATCTGTGGCCTGAGTATATTAAAATAACAAGCACTGAGTCATGGATAAGATATGAAAGAGCAAGAAATAGAGCAACTAGGCTTCTTCGGTCAAATCGCGAGGCACTTGAATCTTCTATCATTTTATCTGCTTAAAGTTGCCCAGAAAGGTTTTGGAAATATATAAGAAAAAACCAGACTTCACAGTCCCCATCCTCAACTTCATTCACTGACCCTGAAATACAGACAAATATAGACAATGATAATGAAAAAGCTGAACATTTTAATAAACTTTTCTTATCTGTTTTTACACGACCTAACAGTGAAACTCCTATTGATCCTAATTTTTCTACCAATTTCACAATAGATTTTGATAATTCTGACTTTGATGATCAACAAGTTTTTGAGGTCTTGAAGCATCTTGACACAAATAAATCACCAGATATTCATGAATTTTCAAACCATATGATCCGAGAGCTTGCAACAGTACTCACTGAAACACTGACACATTTGTATAATCTGTGTCTGGCGTCTGGTACTTGCCCTTTGGCATGGAAAAAAGCAATAATTAAACCCCTGTATAAAAGTGGCACAAAAACACAATTTAAAAACTATAGACCAATATCAAACACTTTTTTCCAGAGTTATGGAAAAACTAATTGTCAAGAGAATACAAAATTATTTCGAATCAAATCTTCTTTGGCATCCATCTCAAAACGGTTTCCGTAAAAAACATTCATGTAATACACAGCTTTTGGAAGTAATTACTGACTTCCATAGGTCTCAGGTTTGATTGCATTTATATAGATTTTTCTAAGGCGTTTGATAAAATTTCCATTCCGCTTTTACTTCAAAAGTGTGAGGTATATCACCTTGGTGCCAGAACGTTGAATTGGATTGGTGATTATCTAACAGGCAGGACGCAGAAAGTGATTGTAGGTGATGCTTTGTCCTCTGCTGAGATAGTTTTAAGTGGCGTTCCACAAGGTAGTTGCCTTGGTCCAGTACTTTTCTGCCTTTTCATTAATGACTTGCCTCTTGTTGTCCACCATTCCACAGTTAAAATGTTCGCAGATGATGTAAAGCTCTACCGCTCCACGACAAATTCAGATGAAGCTTCGTTGCTTCAAAAAGACTTGGATGCAGTGCACAATTGGTGTAATGCTAGCTCCATGTTTGTCAACGAAAATAAGTGTAGGGTCGTCCATTACTTCGGCAAAGTAGAACAAAGTTACCAATACCATCTTGCTGGACATTCAATCTTACCTGTTGAAAATGTCCATAACCTTGGTGTTCATTTTGATTCTAGTCTTAGGTTTGGCAAGCATGTCTCTGAAGTAACTCGTAAGGCAAACTATCAGCTATTATGTCTTAGACGGAATTTCCGTAAGTTTAATCTCCGTTCATTCATTGCCATTTATAAATCAACAGTTCGACCTATACTCGAATACAATTGGTCAGTAAGGTATCCATTGAATAAAAATGACAGAGCGAGGGTTGAAAAAATACAGCAAAGAGCAACTAAGCTTGTACCTTATTTGAAACATTTGCTGTATGAAAATAGACTGCACAGGCTAGGATCGTCAAGTCTTCAATTCCGAAGGGATAGGGCAGACATTATTAACACATTCTGTATAATAAAAAGCATTGATGAAATAAGTACATCACAGTTCTTAACATTTAATGACACTAACAGGACCCGTTATCACCCACATAAATTGTACCCCTCACTTTCAAAAAGGAAAATAAGCCAACATTCATTTTACAGCAGGGTGTGGAAGCCATGGAATGACCTTCCACCCAAAACATTTCTAACAGATGACATAAACAGATTCAAAACAAAACTAGCAGAAATAAATTTTCATAGTAAATCATTTTTAAGTAATTTATAGTATTATTTGTCAGTGTTTTTTGTAGCTGTTATTTTCATTGATTTGTATGTGTGTATTATGTTGTCAGTATTGTCATAATTTCTATTTATTATGTTTATGCGACAAGCTTGAAAGCTTACCGTATTTGGTATTAATAAATAAATAAATAAATAATGCGTGATAAAACTTCCCTAGACCTGACAGAGGAATAATATTTAACTATACATATTGAGATCTAACTGATGTTACTTTATTATACCGAGTCAACACTTGAATTGCCAGGTTCTTTCCACTGAAATCATTGAGAAATAGACTAAAATCAAGAATATTTGAATTAATTTTGGGGGTATGGGGGGGGGGGCTGTTGCCTTATTTCAGGTTTATGTTCCCTGTGGAATTTTTAGTATGCTATTTTCCTGGTCTCCTAAAATTTTAATGTATCAACAAAAGGTAATTATTTGTTATTCCATAGTTGAGATTCAGCTCTATCCATGTACCCAAATACACTTTTGAATTTCTTTCACATGGCTTTTTAGATTGAAAATACGCTGAATATTTGTTGAAAATTATTTTTTTTAAACCCCTATTTTTATTCATGTTTTTATCCTACTTCCTGAACAAGTTTAAGAAATAATAATTATGGTGAATGGACAGACCGACTCGTGATTCCTAAAATATAAGTATCTTGTCCTTTTGGTCCAAGTTATAGTGGCAGGATTGTCGCAAGATTGTTTGTTTCACAGGGAACATATACCTTATACAAGCTGCTATTGCAACTTTAAAAGTATTTAGAAAAATCGCTTGAATAAATTGGGCACAGAAATCTAAACCCCTCCCATATATATCAAAAGAAATTAATACACCTAAAAGATTAACCTGTGCAATTTTTGGTATGTTATTTTCTGCTTTCCTACAGTTTTAATATATTAAAAAAAATAATTATGTTATTCCATGTTTGAATTCAGCTTTATCCATCTACCGGAATATGTTTTTGATTTCTTTCACATGGCTTTTTAGATAGAAAATACGGTGAATATTTGTTGAAAATTGTTGAAAATAAGACATATTTTCTCTTTTTCTTTATTCAAGTATATTTAAAGATAATTTCTTAAACCACATTGACCATAAGAGAGATAAAGACTAACATAAAGAGATTATTAAATAATCTTAAATAATCATAAAGATTAATATAAAGAGAGAAAACGATCAAAAGTGAGTTGTGAAAAAAAATGGAAAAATTAGGTACGTAAAAATTTAAAAATTTAAAAAAAAATATTAGGTACGTAATTTACTTTTGTCACTTTTGTTTATTAGGTACGTAAAAAAAAATGGAAAAATTAGGTACGTAAAAATTTTAAAAATTAAAAAAAAATTATTAGGTACGTAATTTACTTTTGTCACTTTTGTTTATTAGGTACGTAAAAAAATGGAAAAATTAGGTACGTAAAAATTTTAAAAATTAAAAAAAAATTATTAGGTACGTAATTTACTTTTGTCACTTTTGTTTATTAGGTACGTAAAAAAATGGAAGAATTAGGTACGGAAAAATTTAAAAAATTTAAAAAAAAATTATTAGGTACGTAATTTACTTTTGTTACTTTTGTTACTTTTGTTTATTAGGTACGTAAAAAAATGAAAAAATTAGGTACGGAAAAATTTAGGTTAGATACGTGATATTTGTTGATATTTAGATACGTTATATTTGTTGAAAATTGTTGAAAATAAGACATATTTTCTCTTTTTCTTTATTCAAGTATATTTAAAGATAATTTCTTAAACCACATTGACCATAAGAGAGATGAAGACTAACATAAAGAGATTATTAAATAATCTTAAATAATCATAAAGATTAACATAAAGAGAGAAAACGATCAAAAGTGAGTTGTGAAAAAAATGGAAAATTTAGGTACGTAAAAATTTAAAAATTAAAAAAAAATTATTAGGTACGTAACTTACTTTTGTCACTTTTGTTTATTAGGTACGTAAAAAAATGGAAGAATTAGGTACGGAAAAATTTAAAAAATTTAAAAAAAATTATTAGGTACGTAATTTACTTTTGTTACTTTTGTTACTTTTGTTTATTAGGTACGTAAAAAAATGAAAAAATTAGGTACGGAAAAATTTAGGTTAGATACGTGATATTTGTTGATATTTAGATACGTTATATTTGTTGAAAATTGTTGAAAATAAGACATATTTTCTCTTTTTCTTTATTCAAGTATATTTAAAGATAATTTCTTAAACCACATTGACCATAAGAGAGATGAAGACTAACATAAAGAGATTATTAAATAATCTTAAATAATCATAAAGATTAACATAAAGAGAGAAAACGATCAAAAGTGAGTTGTGAAAAAAATGGAAAATTTAGGTACGTAAAAATTTTAAAAATTAAAAAAAAAATATTAGGTACGTAATTTACTTTTGTCACTTTTGTTTATTAGGTACGTAAAAAAATGGAAGAATTAGGTACGGAAAATTTTTAAAAATTTAAAAAAAATTATTAGGTACGTAATTTACTTTTGTTACTTTTGTTACTTTTGTTTATTAGGTACGTAAAAAAATGGAAAAATTAGGTACGGAAAAATTTAGGTTAGATACGTGATTGACGGAACCGTACTGGATTCGCTCTCTTTGGGGGGGGGTGGGGGGTGGGGGCAGGGGTTCAGTGATTTGGCGAGTCAGGTGCTTCTGGACGTGCTAGGACGATGAAAATCGGTACGCGTGTCAGGGACCTGCACAAATTGACTTGATAAAGTCGTTTTCCCCAGATTCGACCATATGGGGGGCTAAAGGGAGAGGAAAAATTAGAAAAAATTAGGTATTTATAACATACGAGTGGGTGATCGGATCTTAATGAATTTTGATATTTAGAAGGAGATCGTGACTCACACCTTTTATTTTAAATCCCTACCGGCATTATGCCTCTGATTTTCCTTTTAAATCAATCTTTTGATTCTTAGAATTTTGTTAGAGCTCATACCATACGAGCTCTTGGCTCTTGGCTCTTCTTGCCTCATCACAAGTGCCATATGAGCCCTTAGCTCTTGTTTTATTTATTTTTGTTTATGTTTCAATTTTGTTTATTTTTTATTTAATTATTTATTTATTATTTAATTGTTTATTTATTTATTTTTCACTTTAAATTATTTAATTACATCTTAGTTATTCAATTATAAGAAATTTAATAGATGAACTAAATCGATTTTAAATCTAAGATGTTAAACGTAAATTAGAATACTAAGTATTACATTTATTCTAGAAAGTGTCAGTAAGGTTATAAATATTTTGTTTATCAGTTTGCAAAGGAGTAAGAGAATTTGTCAGCTTTTTTTCCCACTTTAGATTTCCCACTTTAGATTAGAATCTGTAAATGGCAGTTCATATTTCTTTGGATTTTGTGCAAATCGCAGATATTGGCGGGTAACTCACTTTTTTGTTTTTTAGGTATTTGATTTTGATTCTTTTAAATTTTGGTCTTTTATTGAATTCTATTTAATTTTTGCCGGTCTTTTTCGTTGGTTTTGCTATACTTCCAGCGCTTGTTTTCCCCTAATCGTATTACTTTATTTGCGCTGAAGAAGAGAGGCGGTTGTTCCCTCGAAATATTCCCTTTCTGTTTTCTTCAGTATTTTCATTTGGCCTTTAAAAACCTCATTTTTGGTCGTTTTCTTTCTTTATGTCAACTATATATCCTTCTTTAAAATATTTTTAGGGAGGGGAGGGGGTTCGTTCTATTTAAGGTTTATGTTCCTTGTGCAATTTTTGTTATGTTATTTTCTGCTCTCCTACATTTTTTTATTATATTAAACAAGGCAATAATTTTGTTATTCCATAGTGGAATGCAGCCTTATCCATCTACCGAAATATATTTTTGATTTCTTCAAGTGGCTTTTTAGATAGAAAATACGGTGAATATTTGTTGAAAATCGTTAAAAAAAAGAAAAATTTCCTCTTTTTCAAGTATATATCCTTCTTCCGTAACAATTTTAATTAATATAATATATATGGCTGGGTGAATGGACAGGTCTAAGAGTAATGATTACAAAAATATAAGCATAAGTTATAGCTATGGGCTATAGCAATTCTTAAGTAGAGCGAAAATTCAAACCCATACTTTTGTTTCAGGGCAGTCGTTTATTTCAACCTATCTGTTCTGACAACATTGTCAGTTCTTGGGCTTTTGATTACATCATTGGATTGGTTCATACCTCTAGTAGCAGCAGCAATTCGAAACCCTGAAAACTGGAGTGGAATTGAAGAGAGAAAAGTGGAAAGTTTGTGTGAAAATATCATTATTGCTCAAGACGAAGCAGTTGCTTTCATAAATGCATTACTTGCCATTCGTGAAAATCGACCAACTATGGTAAGAAAATAGCCTATAAAGATTTTAAGTTATAATTACTCACTTACATAATTCATTGTAGAATTATAGAAGTCTTCAGTGTAGAATTATATGAAACTATAGAAGATACAATAGAGTTATATTAGAATACAGAATGAAATTGAATGATAGATGGCATCAACATGAAATTATAAAAAATTATGTAGAATCATAGGAGTCGTCTATACAGAGTAATATAAAATTATAGAAGTCTTCTATGTAGAATTATGTGTAACTTTAGAAGATTAAATGAAATTATATCAGAAGACATAATTATAGACATCATCTATATGGAATTATAGTAGATTATACAGAGTTATAATAGAAAATAGAACTATGGTATTCTTCTCTATAGAATTCTGCTAACCATGTCACGTGAACACCAATAGAAGGCAAAGCTATATGTGTCGTCTGGTCTCAGAATTGTCACTAATAGTGGTTGAAAAGCCCAGTTATTTAGTCTGAGAGATCGGTTAGGGGGGCAAAATAAATTCGAAAATTTGGGAAGGGGCAACTTTGTCGGTTTTTCAATTAAAAAATACCAAAACCAGGATCTTTCATCGAAAATACCCTAAAATGGTATATTTTAAAATCTAGATGGGGGGGGGGGAATCAGGTGCATCCCCTTCCCTGATTGGCGACACTGATTTTAACAGAATTTTTTAAGTTCTCGTTAACATTTCTTTAGTGCAAGTTTTCCTTTTGAGAGTTCAACAAGAGTATATCGAGAACGATTTTTTTTGGGAGAAGCTTTTGTGTAATTTTTGGTAAATTTTTTTGGACAAGATTTCCAATTACAAGTTTTTTTGCACGATCGTATCAGAAATAAGACAATGCAAATTCAACAATTTTTAAAATAAAGTGGATATTTCCATTGCAGGAAAACTGTTATAATCCAACCCGATCCCGAATATATCTCGTATAATCTCGTATAATCAATCCTGTTAAATCAACGCATGAAAGAATATGGGAGAAAGCGTCATTTCCCTAAATTTTATGTACCTTGGGGGGGGGGGGCGCAGTATGTATTTTTGCAATATCCAGGGGCCAAATTTGTCCCCTCCCCCGAAAAAAAAATTCTTAAAAATATTTAATATGAACAACTAAAGTCATATGTGAGTAAATGAACTTACCCCCCCCCCCTAATTGCTTCTAAAAACAAAGGAGTTGCCAAGTTTATATTAAGGGAGCCAAATTGAAAATTGAGAAACTTGAAAAAGTTTCTGTATTAAGTAAGATATGGATATGGAAAGTAAGGATAGCGGACGTCAAATTTACAAAAAGGGAAATAGTGGAGGAAAGATACGGGAAAAAATGGACATTCCTCGGGAAATTGCAATGGAGTTTTTTTTTACACCAAAATGTTTAGAAAAATCAGCTGAATTACAAAAAAAAAATCCACCAAAATCACCCTTGCACAAGTGTCCCAAATTTGCCCTTGAAGGGGGAAATGAGGGGAAAACCGATTTTTGTGTTTATAAATATTTTAGAGTTTAAATAATCGTTTCCTATCAAAACAAGCATTCATTATTATAATGAACTATGTCTGATTTATAATCCAATGGGTTTCGATGAATAATACTTATATCAGGGAGCTATTGATATTCAAAACCGCGTCTAGATATAGGGATAAAAACTAGGCAAAAAGTTGACAAGGGGAATATCTAGCCTTAAAGCTTTATCGGTCTGGCGCCTTGGAAGATATAAAAAAAGATAACTTTTTTTTTTTTTTTTTTTTAATTGCACAATAGTTGAAAGGATCTTTGGGTTATCAATAAACATTGAAATGAAGGAAAGTATACAGTGGCTGTTGTGGCCACTCTTGCGGCCTTGGCGAAATTTGAAGTGCCCCTCCTTGTCTCGTATAAATTTTCAGGACAAATTTGAACAAAATATTCATTTATTAACAAAATTTGAAAACAAAATACTACAAAAAAGCATTAAAATTAATTAAATTTCATGCCTACTTACTTTTATTTTCAAGGAATGATAATGAAGATATGGGAAAAAATGAAAAATTTTGGATTTAATTTGGTTATACTCACTGCCAACTGAGCCTCTACTTTATTTTGATCAAAATGAGATTTCTAAAACTGCAAATGATTATAACTGTTAGATTATTTATTTTAAATTTTACGCCCCTAAAATTTCTGCATCCAGGGCAAGTGCCTCCTCTGTCTTTCCCCCTAAAACCACCTCTGGGATTATATACTGAATCCTATTTGTAATAGTATGATTACAAGACTAGTCCAAACTCAAAACTTGTCAGTTATAGAGTCAGGATGGAGGGACCTAAGAAATATCCCTTAGGCTAGTAGATTGGTAGTAAAGATAGAGGTAAAAAGACTTTTTCTCCTGAAAATCTAAAAAAAAATATTATCGACTCGCAAGTTGGTGTTACAAATGCAGGTACTTCAATACTTCAAACTCAAAATACTTCAAATGTTTTGAATACTTCTTTTGGGATGACTTACTCCCCCGCATTCCCCGTGGGAGGGGCTGCAAGTTACAAACTTTGACCTGTGTTTACATATAGTAATGGATACTGGGAAGTGTACAGACGTTTACAGGGGGATTTTTTTGGTTTTAGTTGTGCAAGGGGCTTTTCCTCCTCAACGCCCCGCTCTTTACGCTAAAGTTTCTTACTGTTTTAAAAATAGAGTTAAGAGAAAGAGTAAAATTTTAGCGTAAAGAGCGAGGCGTTGAGGAGGAAAAGCCCCTTTCATATACGGAGTAATTTCTGTTCGTTTTAAGTTTTAATGTTGCTCCTTACTTTCATTTAAAAAACTTGTTTTTTTATTTAATACAATTTAAAATCCAACTGTATCGTATTTAATAGGATATTCAATCGAAAATCCTATTCAAGATTCTATTGAAATCATTTTAGGTGTATTAAAATGAAAATCCTATCAAATAGGAAATTCAATTGTAAATCCTATTCAAAATTCTATTGAAATCATTGTGGATTTATTAAATTGGAAATCCTATCAAATAGGAAATTCAATTGAAAATTCTATTCAAAATTCTATTGAAATCATTGTGGATTTATTAAATTGGAAATCCTATCAAATAGGAAATTCAATTGAAAATCCTATTCAAAAGTCTATTGAAATCATTGTGGATTTATTAAATTGAAAATCCTATTGAATAGGAAATTCAATTGTAAATCCTATTCAAAATTCTATTGAAATCATTGTGGATTTATTAAATTGGAAATCCTATCAAATAGGAAATCCAATTGAAAATCCTATTCAAAATTCTATTGAAATCATTGTGGAGTTATTAAATTGAAAATCCTATCAAATAGGAAATTCAATTGAAAATCCTATTCAAAATTCTATTGAAATCATTGTGGATTTATTAAATTGGAAATCCTATCAAATAGGAAATTCAATTGTAAATCCTATTCAAAATTCTATTGAAATCATTGTGGATTTATTAAATTGGAAATCCTATCAAATAGGAAATTCAATTGAAAATCCTATTCAAAAGTCTATTGAAATCATTGTGGATTTATTAAATTGAAAATCCTATTGAATAGGAAATTCAATTGTAAATCCTATTCAAAATTCTATTGAAATCATTGTGGATTTATTAAATTGGAAATCCTATCAAATAGGAAATCCAATTGAAAATCCTATTCAAAATTCTATTGAAATCATTGTGGAGTTATTAAATTGAAAATCCTATCAAATAGGAAATTCAATTGAAAATCCTATTCAAAATTCTATTGAAATCATTGTGGATTTATAAAATTGGAAAATCCTATTGAATTCATCAAGCTCAAAAAACATTTTTTTAATCTTGTGCATATTTTAATCTTTCAAATAAACAGGTATTTAATTCAATGTTTGACAAATCAATGAAATATTTCATTTTGTGACAAATAAATGCTCTAGAGTTTTTTCTAGATCTGAGTTTATCTTTTCTTTTGTTTGTGTGTAGAATTTCTGTTTTTCATTTCCTATTTTCCTTTAAATGTTTTGTTCAGATGAAAGCTTTTTTTTTTAATTATCCGTCGTCTCGTTAAAAATTATACCTAATTTTGGATATTTTCATTTTTTTTTGTATCAGCTTTTGTGAAAAATAATTTCTATTTTCAGTATTATGCTTTTCTGTCTTCGATACTGTTAACTGGTGCCTGGGTTGGAGCTCTGGCAAATAATACTTTATTAGCCTACTTTATGTGTAAGTTTTCCACGTTTCTATTTATCTCTGTTTTATTTTAGTCATTATTTTATTGACTTTTCCATTTCACGACTTTTCCATTTTATCTTTGTTTTGTTTTATTCGCCATTTTATTCACCTTTCTTTTTCGTTTTTCCATATCACTACTTTTCCGTTTTATTCGCCAATAATAATTTATTGCTGCACTTGTGTAAATTTTCTACTCTTCCACTTTATTCACTGTTTTGTTTTAAAGACTTGTCTGTGTTCATGCTACCGAGTTTTTTTTCTATCTAGAGCCTTTTCCATGTCTGTTTCTCTCTTTTGCTTCCCCTCTCCTCTTTCCTGTCTCTCTGATCCATCTTTTTCTCATATATCTCTTCCTATTAAAAAACTTTTCCTAATTCCTTACGGACAATTTCCTCTATGTAGCTCCTTTTCAATTCAATTTTCCAACCTAAACGCGTGAATAACTTTGTTCTCGTTCTCTTGAAGATCTTTTTTATTTCCTTGTTTCTTTTTCATTCTTTTATTCTTTCTCGCTTTCTTTTCTCTTTTTATTTCTCTTTTTCTTTTAAAGATCTTTTTGAAATAAACTCTTGATCCTTTTTCATAACAACAATATATCATACAGTTCTATCTTAAGTCCTCTTTTGTCAGCTCTATCTATCATCTTATTCTTTCCTCTTATTTCCTTTCTCTTATTCTTTCTCTTTTTTTGAAGATCTTTTTGAAATAAACCTTTGATACTTTTTCTTAACAACAACATATCATACAGCTATATCTTCAGTTAATTCTGGAAATGTTTTTTCTTTCTGTAAGTAAATGTTTAGGGATTGTATTTTGCCATCTCTTACCACCATTTTTACCGTCCCTTACCTTACGCGGTGCAGATTTGTTTTAGTCCTTCACCTGTGCCAACTTGAAAACTGTCTTAACGAGAGTGTTTTTTTTTTTAAAGTATAGTATTCTGACTTTAACTGCTTTTAAAAGGTTACAGCACAAAGCCCAAAGTCCCATTAATCAAGAGTAAACGATGTTTTAAGGGCTTATCGAAAAGGGAGTGAATTCTAGAAATTAATTCTAGAAATTCTAGAAATAAACTTTTTGAAACAGCTGAGGCACCTCTCTGGACAAATTTGTTTTCTTTTCTCTTATTATTTCTTTTTTTCTTTTGAAGATCTTCTTTGAAGATTTGAAATTTATTTGGTAATATATTATAGTCGTTGCAGTGTCAGTTTTCGAATTCGGGTTGGCAACTTGTATTTTTTACTGAGTATAGAGGGGGATTTTCTTCAGCTATCACAAAAGCCGTCCTTGCCGAGTGGTTGGCATGCTAGATTTGGAATCCTTTGCCTAAAAGGCGGGGGTTTGATTTTTGATGTACATTTGGTTTGGGACGGGGGTCAGTGGCGTGACTCTGTAAGCTCAGCCAGAGTCGACCTAAATGGGCACCTTGAGAAATGTGGGGATGGTAAACAGGAAGGGTGTGCGAAAGCACATGGTGGCCGGCCCCAAGCAGCCCATTGCACTTCCTGCTGAAGGGCCTTGAAACGGAGATGAGCATCGCCAGTTTTGACGTTAAGTTTCTTTTTCTGTATCTTTTTTTTTCTTTTCTTTTTTTCTCTTCTTTTTTTTTTTACATAACAAAAGAGGATAATATTTGTCGCTTTTATAATTATTGTAGTTGTTATAATACTTTACTTTAATATAATTCTAAAATATAATATATAAATGTTAAAAGTGATAAAAGAAAAGATTATAAAAAAATTCTTGGCCCTTACCCTCCCCCTCTCAAAGTTTGCTATCGCTCATTTTAGTCATCATTTATTTTTAAATATAGTTAAATATTTTGTATATTGCATTAATAAGCTAGCTTATAAAATAATAATAGTCTGATATAATTATCTAAACTTCCCTTTTATTCAAGGTTGCATTCTGATCTTATTACCCGGATTACGTCAGCATCACGTGTTCGAACGACTTTTTATTCTTGGAGTGGGAGCTTTTGCAAATGTTGTGAGAAAATCTTCACCACCAAATGCTATGAAAGTAAAGAGAAACTAATGAGGGACGATTTGAAAGTGACTCTTCAACTTTTTTGTAGTGATGGATGTAATGTCGTTGACAAGATCGTATCCCGGGGGGGGGGGGGGGGTACCGGTTTTGAAGCCCCCTCTTTCAATAATTTTTTGTCCGACTCGTAAAGAAGTAACAGAAGTTATTAAAAACAAATTTGTTGTATGCCAGGGAGACTCCGGGCCCGGCACCAAAATTGAGAATTTTCCGATATTTCCGGCCACTTCTTATTCAAATTATCAAATCATATCTCTTTATTATCCCCCCCCCCAGAAAAATCCTCTATACTTATCTAAACCACGGCGTTTCATAAACATTTGTATTATCTGGTATATATCTGTATTATATTGCTATATATTTGGTGATTTTGAAAATATTATTTCGTGTTTCTGCACTAAGGAGCTTAATTAATTTTCGTGGTAACGAGAAAGGGATTATTCTCGTGGTAACGAGAAAGGGATTATCTTATGCTACTTTAATGTGTTTCAGGAAAATCAGTATTAACTATTATATATCTACATTATCTTACTTGAGATAGTGATTTTGGGCTTACCCCTTCACATGTCTGTTCTAATGTCTGTATTATCTTGCTAAATGTTTGACATAGCGATTTTGGACGTGCTACTTGATTTTTCTATGCTGATATTTGTTGTATCTGGCTAAATATTGGGTTTACCGCTTCACTTACTTCATATGAAGTGACATCCCTTTGTAGTTAATGTTCCAACATCTTACAATAGTATATTTTCTATTTGGTTTTTTATTTTTTAATATCGTTTTCTTGTTTTTGCCTTATCAGTCAAATTTTCGTAGTGTAGCGTACTAAATAGCCAATATTACTGAAAAGGATATGTCAGTAGGTATTAAATGCTTATTTTTCTCTGGCACTTGCTTATGAATATTTAAGTAGTTACTCTTCTTTAACTCATTTCCTCCTTGAATTCCAAAAGAAAAGCCGTGTTTTCTATTACGAGATAAATTCGTAAGTATAGTTGTGAATAACTGAATTTTAAAAGTTCCGTTTCTTTGAGTTTGACCGTAGTTATAGCGTCCTGCCCTGACAGGTTGTTCAGGTTTCAATCAGAGATACTGGAGAGGAGAAAAAGTAAGTAAGACCGCTCTAGACCCTTAAGGTCTATACCGGCGGTGCTGATCTCTGTTTCATGGCCCTTTAGCCAGGAAGTGCAATGGGGGTGGACCATCCAATGCTTTCACACACCCTTCCTGCTTACCTTCCGCAGATTTCTCCAGGTACCCATTTAGAGCAGAGTCGGCTCTGGCTGAGCTTACAGAGTCACGTTACTGACCCCCGTCCCAAACTAAATAACTGGTCACAACTGGGATTGAACCCGTGCCCCTTGGACACAGAATTCCCACGCCAGCACGCCAACCACTCAGCCAGGACGACTGGAGAGGAGACTTTTGAGATGGCAAATTTTGAGACCATTTGAGACGGCTACAGTATACTAGGTTTGACTGATAAGGCAAAAACAAGAAAACGATTTAAAAAAAAACCTAAAATAGAGAACATACTATTGTAAGTTAAATATTGGGATTTTGGGCTTACCCCTTCACATTTCTGCTCCAATTTCTGTATTATCTTGCTAAATGTTTGACATAGTGATTTTGGACATGCTACTTAATTTTTCTGTGCTGATATTTATTTTGTTAATAGCTAAAAATTTTATTAATAGGGCTAAATATTTGAGACAGCAATTTTGGAGGTACTATCTCCCATTTCTGCACTAATATCTGTATTATTGGTTTGTGATTTTGGATGCACCGCTTCAATTCTATGCACTGATATCTATTATATGGCTAAATATCTGAGATAGTGTTTTTGAAAGCACTATTTCCTATTTCTGCATTGATTCATGGTATTGTTTTACTATTATTTTGAGATGGTGATTTTGATGGTGAACTTTCCTATTTCTGTAGTGATGAATTTCAGCCAATATTGGGGGAGGAGGGGGTTTTCTCACGAGGAGGGGGATTTTCTCACGATATGCGTTTACATTTCATTAAAAAAAAGTATTGTCCGGCATAATTCTGTATACTTAGTTATTATTTGTATTACCTCGTGTCGTTCTGTAGTATATTGCTATACATTGCTGTTGTGTTTTATCGTATTTCCTAGTAATGTATTTAGTCCAGATTATAGCTTTAGCGCTAGTGCAGGCTTAGTGTAGATTCAGCTCTTAGCACTTACTGTAGTGTTGATTGTTAAGGGTAGTTGTCCCTAGTACTGATTGTAATGTTGATTATTAAGGGTATCTAGCCCTTATAGTTGATTGCTAAGGGCAATTAGCTCCTAATGCTGAGCTAATATAATCACTAATCTGGGGGAGGAATTGGGTCCCCTATATTTGCTTCTGCCTTGTAATATTTTAAATACCTTTTTTGGGGTATTTTTTTCGAAAAACGAACAAATTTGCCACCCCCTCTAAACATTGAAAATATATTTTACTCCTCCATTTCTCTAAATTTTCGTAAATCGACGCCAATCATTTTCAAAGTAATTATTTTCAAAAAAATCAAAGGTCCTTCTTGTTTACGGTCTAGTAAAATAAACATTTTTTTCTTTTGAACGAAAATAATTTTTTTGGTCCCGTAAAAAATAATTTTACAGCTGATCCAACTAGTGGTATGAAATGACGGGGATGTGCCCCCCCCCCCCTATCTAAATTATTGTAAATTGACGCCACTGAATCCGATCGCAAAATTGTGTTTAGAATAAATTGAATATCCTTGTTTACGGTCAGGTAAAATAAACTGCCGGTATAGTTTTCTATGAAAATAATTCTTTATATCAAATCTAAAAACCATAGTTAAGTAAAACTTTTCCAAAAGAGTTTTCTAATCTTAAGGCATGAGCGCTTGCCAAACATTATCAAAATGACACTCTTTACAAAGAAATATTGACTTTATTTGGTTGTACTACTTGGCTGTAGCTTGACTAGAGGAAGGGATACTTTCTCTCACTCCCCAAAGAAGGGATTGACGCACAAGGACATCAAATTGAGGTTTCCTTCAATTAGACTATAGGTATTAAATTAGTCGTTGAAAAGTGTATCGTAGTTTAGTTCAGTAAACACTATATGGACTACAAATACTATTATTTTTAGGGGGTAAGCCTGGGACTAAAGCCCTAGGTAAGATAAAATTATTTACCTTATTCAATGACAGGAATGACAAGTGAAGAGTAGGCTAGATTAAGAAAAATATATTTGTGTCTTTAGAAAAAACCTTAAGTTTGAAAACTACCATTTTTATTTTGTATCTTCAAAATCATCACCCCCTCCCCCTACATTTTGTTTATTGATGCTACTGGACTATGCTATTGTGGATTATGCTACAGAACCTCCATCTAGAGAACTTTCCATAAAGTTGTGCCCAAGTTCCCAGCCGTAAGGTCAGTCCCCTCCCGTTAGGTACACCCATACCTATAGGTTAACGTTACCGTATTACCCGTAGGTAAAATCCCCTCCCATGTTATGCTATAGTTCACTTTATCTAGGGATCGAGCTTTAATTAACTAGCTTTTTTCAATTTCTTTTGCAGAACAACTTTAATTTCATTTTATTCAGCGAACCTATTCGTATAGTAATATCGACAAACTATTCTATACTATCGACAATCAAATTGAATTGTGTTTTAAAAATAATATTTAGCATAGACACTTACCTTCAGAAAAATTGTTATAACCACTCCAAGTATTAGTGACGTCATTCGTAATTTCCAAAATTCAGGCTCTAAACGGTTTTTTCAAGCATTAAATATCTAGATTGGTCTTTTCACACCGGTTTTTCTAAAATTATTATGTTTTTTTTGCCGATTTTTAGAAAAAAAACTAAATAAAAATAAACATATATATATATATATATATATATATATATATATATATATATATATATATATATATATATATATATATATATATATATAAGAATATATATGATTTTGCAGAGACCATTTACGAAATATGTCGTTTGTTTGCCACTTCAGTCATATCACCTTTGACCTGGATTAAAAAAAGGAAAATATAATATTTCAAAAATTAGAAGCAATTTTCTTTTTTTAAAAATCAAAGATGGCTCCTAATATCCTAAAGTGAATTCTAGAGAGTCCAAAAATTGAAACGGTTTGCTTAAAATTTAACGGTATTTTTTTCTTCTGCATCGTCACTGAAGTGTTGCCTTGAAAATTAAGTCAGAGAATAAGTAGAAAGTTATATTGGGTATTTCTTTGATGACAAATAACAGTCGCAATGCCTTGAAACACTCTTCAATGTGGATTTCAATTAATATTATTCCACTGAAAAAGAGTCGAGCGTCGCCAAATGCTAGATGGCGTTGGAGTTTTTGTCGACACTAGCGCCACTTTCCACTTGTAAATTAACCATACTCTTCGGTTTCGTGCACAATCCACACCATAGTTGCTACTCACACCTGTTGGCGAAAGAAGAATCAGAAATTGATGATTGATATTTTTTTTCTTGTCAGATGCATACTGCTAAAGCGGAAAACTGAAATAAAAAAAACTGGTTTAAAAAGCCGACATTAATTCTTAGTATCAACATTAATCCTTATAAACTAATTTTCATTAAATCTTAATTCAATGAAAAAACTTTAAGAAACACAACAAAAATTTGTTCATATACATTTTTTGCCTTTTTATGAGTTGGGCAAACTATTTTTTTCGGGGGGGGAGCCTAAAATCTGTGACCCACATCCCCTGGATACGGCCTTGGCGATATAGCACATGTTTTAGTTTCTTGTCTAAAGGTAATCTATGATAGCAAATAATATATCTAAAAATTACTATTATTACAGTCATCTATTATTTATTTTCTTAATTTCGCTCAAAAGCTAGTAGTATCGTATAGGTACCTAAAGTTACAAAATATACTCCAACAAATCAAAACAACAAATAGTTCTAAATAATTCAACTCCCATTAGTATACATAAGAAGGCCTTTATGTTTATCTTCACTGTACAAAAAAAGAATATTGAAAATGAAACCTTACTGTTTGAATCGGTCAAGGAAATTAGTTTATTAGATCTATTTACTGAAAATTTAATGGAACAAAAGTTTTACATTAAAACTAATACCAAATTCATTATTTGTACCCAATTCTTATGTGCTAATACAATTCATTTACATATTTTGCCAGATTGATAATAAAGATTCAAAAGGAAACAATGTGCTTCTGTGTTTTCGAAGTTGAGAAAATGATGTCTCAAATCTTAACTCTGGTTGGTCAATCATGAAATTTACGCTTGACTTTTGAACATTGCTTAACTCCAAAAATTAAAAATACACTATAGATGCTAATACGTAATATGCGCCGTAGTAGTACGTTATTTATTTTTATTTATGTGTATGATAATACAACCCGGGCATAGTGCCATGACATTTTTGTGGTTGCTGCATTTGTCAAAATTTATCTTTAGATTAATTGGATGCTCGCTCAGTCATTAATAATTTTTTTTTTTTACAAAGATTCACCAAGTTTAGATAAGTTTCACTGGAAGTTTCGATTTTGTGTTGTAGCTTGTCATTTTAAAATTCTTAAAAACGCCTGCTAAAAAGAGAATATGAAAAGAGAAATCACCAATGCAACAGTGTTTTCCTAAATTATTGATTAATATAGACCAGCACTTGAATGAGGCCTTAACCCTACTCATCCATACAATCACATAGGTCAAACAGCATAGTCAAACGGACATGAAAAATTAAATTTAGAAATTTTAGCAAATTGAATCAGGAAAAATTGCTACAGCGAACTGTATCTTTATTTTTGGTGGCAGGGTGTCAAAGAGAGTTTGCCAGAGGTCTAAACCTCTTTTAGGGCTAGAGAGTTTTACCTTACTTTATTAAAAAGTTATTGCGGCCAAAAAGAAGAACAACATGGAATTTTCAATTACTGAAATTAAAAATTGAAACAGCAACATCACATTTTTTATTTAGTAAAAAGGAATAGAATTTTGTTTTCTCTCTTCGTCTTTAAATTGGCTACCTCCCCAACCAAAATAGAACTTTCAGAAACAGCAGGATAGTTGTCTAACCATCCCCCTCCCTCCTTAAGGGTCGGAGCTGCGAATACGCTGCGGTATTTTCTTTATTCATAACTACCAGTTTTTGGAAGTTTTTTCCAACTCTTGTACAAACGTCTGTTTAGGCCTCGATGAAACAATACAAACAATATTGGTTTTAAAAGTTCCATTTTCTAATAATATCAGTGGTTGAAAAAAGGATATGTACACGTTTTGGATGTTTAGCTTAATCGACATGCTTAGATGTTAAGCCAATTCTTACATACTTTGTCACTTTTTGATTCCGATGCAATGGGCTTCGATGCGTATGCTTCTGTTTCTTAGTTATATTGTAATGTTGTACTAATTTGTTATTTTGTGATGCCTCTGTTATGCGGGTTTTATGCCTCTCTTTTATATACTCTTCATTTAGTGATATCACGAATCTTTTTCTGAACCATTTGTTCATAGCCTAATGTATGTACTAGTGTTGTATTTTATTCTCAATATATAGTTTATAATCGTATATTGCTTGAATAGACATTTCTAGCTTGAATAGTGTTGGTGTTTATTCAGTGCATATATATATATATATATATATATATATATATATATATATATATATATATATATATATATATATATATATATATATATATAAATATATATATATATATATCTTGAACCAAATAAGTATTACTGTTACTGTGTCTATGGTCAAAAAACGAATCAAAAGCCTGGACACCACTGATACTGCTAGTATTGACAACAGTCATCTCTGTCTGCTAAGGGAAGTTTCTAATGAAATTACCCCTACACAGGCTATACTTTTCTGACATTCCCTCGATGATAGGCAAGTCTATCTTTAAAAAGGAGGATAAATTCAATGCAGAAAATTGTAGACCTATCAGCCTCACGTCTGCTGTCGGAAAAGTACTTGATAGAATTGTTAAGGACACGCTTCTTTAACACCTTGTTAATAATAAAATTGTCTTCAACATGCAAAATGGCTTTCTCCCAGGACAATCAGTAGAAACCAACCTTCCTGATACTTACGACCAGGTTACCTAGCTACTAAACAAAAACCTCCCAGTTGGTTTGATTCTTTTAGTCTTAGCCAAAGCGCTTGATACGGTCCTATATAAACGGTTTTGTTCTTTAACAGCAGCAAGAATTAGTAGATTGACTAATGAAGTTCCTGAGTGGTAGATCTCAGCCTGTACGACTCTTCACAACAGAGAGCAAATGTATCCACTCGCAATCTTATGAAGTCCTAAGTGGCGTTTCCCAGGGAACTGTTCCTCAGCCCACACTGTTTCTTCTTTATATTGATGACATGATCTCGAAGTCAGCACCCACTTAAACCTTTACACCGACGATCGAAAATGATTCAATATATATGACAAATCATCAATATAATCCAACCTTTATTGCATACAGGCATGGGCAGACAGTTGACTTTTCTTTTTTAATTTATCAAAATATGTCACCATTTATTTTGGTTACAGTAATCCTCAGAACCAATATACTATGAATCTTCACCGGACATCGATCGCCATTCCTCTCCCAATTTGCACCGGTGGGAAAATACCTGAAGTCACTATAGATAACCCTCTAAATTTCCACGGACAGTCTGGACAAAGTGTCTCCAGAACAGATTCGATACCTAGACATATTGAAAGAACAATTACTAGCCGGTCACGTGGAATCGTCTTGAAACTCTTTACTTTGGAACCTGCCTTGCTGATCCCTTTTGGAAAAGTGAGGACAAGACCGAGGTGAATCTGAGAAGCTTCAGAAGCCCAAAGTTAACATCAGACAATAGTTCCTATTAGCTAAAGGAGCATCAATGATTGGAACTGTTTGAGTGAGGAGACTCTTGGATGTCAACCAAAGTTTTCAAAGCGAGACTAAATAAAGCTTCATTTTGTTGCCTCTAAAGGGGAAGAATATGAGTTTTGCTGATCTAGGGGGGGGGGGGGATGCAAATTTATTCGACTTTTCAATGAAAATACTTCAAAAGGGTATTCCCACTCTTTGAAGCTTCTGCTGTGGCCACCTCCCACTTTATCAGCTAGAATTTTTTGGTCAGTCTTAAATTTTAGGAGTTTTTGGTCAGTTTGGCATCCTCAATTCTACGAAGTTCAACCAGGACTAACGAAATTACAATGACTTGCGGGAAAAAAAAATCCCTATTGTTCTACTTGCTATTTATTATATGTATGATACATACAAAGCATGGGCACCGGCAGGGGGGTCATGGCCCTCCCTGGAAATTTGGGACTTTAAAGTAATTATAACGAAGTCAAAGGGAAAAGAGCTGAAGAGAGAAAAATCATAGAAAAATGTGTGCTGCTCTATTGTTGGCTGCTTGCCAATAGATTTTTACCCTTATTAGGAAAATATAATTTTTAATTTGTGACTGAGTGACCCCTTTCCAGTTGCCACAAACATTTTTTCTACATGATTTGGTTAGATAAAAAAAAAAAAAAAAAAAAAAAAAAATCAAATTTGTCTTAGTACGATCCTTGTCAATAACGAAAGTATAAGAGCCTAACTATAGATAACATTCAATCAAAGGATGAGCTTTTTATGGTGATCCTAAAGATGTATTTGTTTATTAGAATTAGTGCAAGTTATTAGTACACAAAAAAGTTCAAATCTCAAACAGATCAAGAGCAAAATCTTAGATGCGGGGGGCCACTGGACAAAGGGCGCCAATGTGACTCGAGTTGGGCCCGAAATTGATAAATTTATTTAAAAAAGGATTAAGAAAAAGAGAAAAGAACGAAATAATGGTGCCAGAAGTGTCTAGGAAGGAGGATCACCCCCTTCCACCCCATGGATCTGCTCCTGGCCTAAATTGCTTTTAACTCTTTCACTCATCTAATTTCAACCAAATTAGCTATATAGTTAAAATAAATAGATAGATAGATTTATTCACACGAAAGCCCTATTGGGCCATTCGCTATTTAATTAGTCACAAAACTAAAATTAATGATTTCTTGACGAAAGGAGGGGCTTTATTATGAGCAAAACTTATCTTTCAATTTCCGGGCATTTTCGGATGTTTTACCAAAATGTTCGGAAATATCCCTCGATCCAATGCAGATTCAGCCATTAGTCTTTGTCTCTTATCCATTCTATGCTTTTGTCCAGATTTCTTATTTTTATCTATTCTGAACTTTTAGATACAGACCTACTTTTCAATCTGTCACTGTGAATAGACAAATAGCTATAACTTCCGGTGCTACCGAACGTTTAATACAAAGAAAAACTGCTTCATCTTCAACATGAATTTCCATATTCGTAAAATAGGGGAAAGGCAGAACCAATCAAAGATTTTTATGCCAATTTTGCAGATATATACTGAACTGGCTGAAGATAAATAATTTTTGTTTGTTTTAAGTTTCAACTTTGCTCTTTACATAGGAAAGCTTTGATTTTCATTGTTAATTGGGTAAATCAGCTAAGAATAATTGATCAAATTGACAAGTTTACTTAAAAAATGAGTAAAAAATAAAAAAGAACGGAATGCGATTGAGGGAGATAGAAAAATCTTGGGAGAGTCTAAGGCCCCCTGCCCGCTGAATCCGCCCACAGAGTTTATAACTTGGTTTTTGAAAGTAGGCTATTGTTTTGTGTATTTGTGTAATTAACTAATTTTTTCATTTTTATACACTTTTACTTTAACTGGCATACTTTTTCCATTGCCATTAGAAAAATGTTATCTCCAAGCTTCATTAAATAAAAAAAAAACAACAAGTTTTTTCAATCGAAAGTAAGAACCAACATTAAAGCTTAAAACGCTCAGAAATTATTACATATATGAGGTGGGTTGCCCCCTCCTTGACTCCCCGCTCTTCACGTTAGTTTTTCGGCATTTAAAATAAAAACTTATTGTTCCGATTAAATG
The DNA here is from genome assembly GCF_032884065.1 of Artemia franciscana. Taxonomy (NCBI): domain Eukaryota; kingdom Metazoa; phylum Arthropoda; class Branchiopoda; order Anostraca; family Artemiidae; genus Artemia; species Artemia franciscana. The sequence continues at coordinate 2,928,882 of NC_088866.1, forward strand.
TCCCTTGTGTTTTAGGAGTTGTTTGTAAGGAATTGGGACGAGTAAAGAGCGAGGTTTTGAGGAGGGGGCAACCCACCTCATATAAGTAATAATTTTGTTCGTTTTAAGTTTTAATGTTGCTCCTTACTTTCAGTTAAAATCATGTCCACGCCGAAAATTGAATCGGTAAAGAGAAAGCAAGACGGTATAAAGAAATATCGTGTAGAGGCCTTGTTATATAATCTTTAGACTGTTTTAAAATAAATCGCTATCTCAAAATTACCGTCGAATGGTCGAAAAGTCCGACTCATGGCTACCTTGGCGGAGTAAGACTACTGGAGTTCGAAACATAAGTTTTTTCCAATATTATGCATCGTTGGTTGTAGAAGCTAAAGTATTTTTAAATATATATAATCAGCTTGATCTTAAAAACCATCTTTGTAATAAATACCGCAAATCGAAGTATAATAGAAAATAAAAACAAACAAGAACTTGATTTTTAGAATATTTTATATTAAATCGATTTGGTCACAAATTAGTTAATCTATAAGTTTAAAATAAAAACCTAAAAAATTGAAAAAATCGAAAACTATTTCTTTTGAAGTGAGCTTATCCACTGTTGCCAAATAAACGTTTCCTTGCATTTTGGGCATTCTTTTTCAACTGGAATAATGTCATCTTCTGAGTATCTGGCAAGACATAGAACATGAAACGGTTCTTTACACAAGATGTTCCAACACTGAACAAAGTCTTCCTTATTATTCGTATTTTTGCATATTCCGCATCGTAGATATTCAGCTACAAATTTTGGAGGTACGGAAGAGATCTTCTTGCTTTTTATAATTTCTCCATGGCATATAGGCATATGAGCAGGCGGTTGTAGCCCAATCTAGAAAAGGGAAGAAACTTTACAAAAAGCGAAGAAAATACCGAGAAATTAGTAATATAAAGAGAGAATCAAAACGAAATATAAGTAAAGAAACAGAGCTCATTCCTTATAAAAGAGGTCTGTCGATCAGCGCTATCTCTCTTGGGATTGGTACACTATAGACTCATGGCGGTTAGAATTCTAAGCCATCCTAAAAAGTCCTTTCTTTTAAAGTACTCCAAATTTACTTTAATTTACAGCTCTAATTAATCAATCAATCAAATAGCCATCCTAAAAAGTCGTTCTTTTTTAAAGTGCTTCAAATTAAATTTAATTTACAGATCTAATTACTTAAATTTCATAAATTAATTAGTAAATTAATTAATTTACCCCTTTAATTTTAGTTAATTTTTTAAATTAACTTAATTTACACTGGCTCATCAAAATTAATCAAATTAATGACATCGAGATTTAAAACTAAGTTTCCTCGTGTACCCATCTTAGGTCTATTTACTCATGAACATGGGAATTTTAAAGATTTTTCGTTTTCATTTTAGAAAATTGTGGAGTTCTCAGGGCAGTATCGCATTTTGCTCAGTGTTGCCATGTATAATCATGAAAATGAATAGCCAGATTTAATTATTTGAATTTGACAGCAATTTTTGCTGGTAAAAATTCAAACAATGACAATCTGTTAACAACAGTAACAATCCCAAAAACAACTGCAACTTCAAGGAATACAAAATATTCTTAAGCTGTTTGGTGTCAATTGTGTTTTTTTTTTTTGCTGATTTCACCTGGGCTTCTTTCTATTTGATTCAATCTCCACTACTAGAGAAGACACTTTAACTGCAAATCGGTGTCTTTTTCAATTAAAATATAATTTCCAATTTTTGACATATAGTTGGCCAATTTTCTACTGAACCAATTCAAATAATCAGATTTTATTTCACGGTCCTTGGTATTTTTAGGGCACCTGAAGCCAAGGGCGTATCTAAAGTTTTGTTAAGGAAAAGGGGGTAAAAAAAACTTTAAAAATACATGGAATTTTTGTCTATATGCATTTCGTTATGTTTTAAGGAGTTGGACAAACTTTCAGAGAGGGGGGGGGTTCAAATCCGGTAATAACCTCCCCCCCCCTTGAATACGGGCTTGCCTGAAGCCATCCTATCAAGCACATATATCCTTATATAGTAGGCTTCTGATCCACAAAAAAAAAAATATATAGTACTTTTTTCTTGTAATTTACGTTATATATGTTTGTTATGACGACTAAGATTTTTTGAAACTTTTTGTGGCACAGAGCCACAAATTGTGGCGGACCGAAGTGTGCGCAAAATGTGACCAACTGCAAACCAAACGCAAATTGTGACAAGTCATAAAACGGTCACTGAATCTCTTGTGGATTTCTTAGACATTACTACTTCTACTACAGACCGCTCACTGCTGCAAACAGCCGTCTGCGGCCACCATAGCTTCGCACACCTTCCTCTGTCCCAATTTGTTCAAAGCTTCCCTCCTTAAACTCTCCCGAGAAGTGTCGATTTCCTTTAAATCCTTTCTTACGACCTCTTCTCATCCTATTAGGGACGATCTTTTTCCGTTTGGCCCTAGTTTGTAGGCCAGAACGGACGATCTTTGGCAACCTCTCATCCACAGAGCATGACCTAGTCATTTCGACGTTTCTCTCGTTACAGGCCTAGAAAGCAGAATAGCACCACGTCTTTAACACATTGGGGAGTAGAAACTTGAGCATCTAGCTTCATATTATCAGTAGCTATCATTAAAAACTATTTAAACTAATTAAACTATTTAAACTAAGTCTGCCACATTGATGAAGCAATTGAAATTATTGCGTTGCTTCCGTTCGACATATTGAAAAACCGTTCATGAAGAATTTGAAACTTTGTTAAAAAAGAAGTGAAATCCTTTTTTCATAGCGAAATATGCCCCAACCTAGACGATATTTTCAGTGCATTCCATTGTATTTGGTGTTTGAAATACACCTAAGAACACACCGCCTGAGACAAAAAATTATCCAATTCCGCATTTATAATTCTTCTGCAATTCTGTACCTTTGTTTCATATCTTATGTATGATCTATATATCTATCTATATATCTATATAGGACTCTATATATGGGACTCTATATGGGAGATCTATATATGGGACTCTGCACAACCTGCTGTTGCTTAGCATTAGAAATTCCGTTTCGTACTGATCAAAACGTGAGTGTTGGTGTCAATGACTGGAGGGCAGGGGCGGTGAGGGTTGCGCCATGACCTAATTTGTCCTGTTTCCTTCTGAATTTGAAAAATGATATCTTTGGGGGCATTTTTATTGAAAGATATCATTTCTGTATTTTTATTAAAAAAAATCGAAAAACATGATAATTCCACTCCCCCCTAAACATGTAAAAATACATTTTGATCACCCTCACCCCCCCCCACAAAAAAATCTTGTATTGACACAACTGGACGTCAGTACTTTTCCCCAAAGGGAAATTATTCCATCCCACTTATTTCTTTTCACTATCATTGATGAAGAAAAGATTAAACTGATATAAGATTTATTTAAGTGACATAAAGTTTTTAAATTTATTAAGTTATTTATTAATTATAATTTATTATCGAGCTTTGGAAAAGCAGCATTTAAAACCTGTAATCTTTTTTCTCTGAAAAAGTTTTCGAGCAGTAGACAAGTTTTTCTCTCAGGTCGCGAAGTACGTATTTTGAGTACTAAAGTATATAACCTATATCATTTATTTATTAATGATAACAATCAGTAATTATGTTCATTATTCATCGTTTATATTAATTACGCATTAATCATTAGTAATATTAAAGATATTAAGGATATTTATCTTGATTATTTCCTATTATTTATATTTAAAATATATTATTCATTTATTAATAAGCTATTTTATATTTTTCGATTATATTCTATTTTTTTAATAGTTTAAGTACACTTTTAGATAAACACCTCTATATCCATTTTCAATCCATGTATTGAAGCAACATCCCATCACTACGAATGGCGATACATAAAAAGTATTCCTGACAGGTTTTTTTTACCTTTTCTTACATAAAATATATATGATAATATGATATATATATGATATATATGATTAAGTGTGCTAATATATATATATATATAGATATTATTCACTGATTGATTATATCAATTAGTTATTAAGTTAATTACTCATTGTTTATATTAATTACACATTAATTATTATTCGTAACTTAATAAGCATATTTATCTTAATTATTTACTATTATTTATATTTAAAGAATTTTATGTATTTATTAATTAACCTATTTTATATTTTTTCGATTATATCCTTGCTTTAATATTTTAAGTACGAACTAGATAAATACCTCTATATCCGTTTTCAACACATGTAATTAAGCAACATCCTATCGTCACGAATGGTGATACATAAAAAGTAATCCTGACAGGTTTTTTCGACTTTTTTAATCCATAGGAACATTTTGGTGTAGAATTTTAGTTACAAAACAAGAACAAAATAAGTAGCGTTGACTAGGTTATAATCAATGAATTCCTTATAGTATTACAATTTTTTCATCATGAGAAGAAAGAACTAGGAGGTGTGAGTTTATGGTGATATCGTTATTTTAGTTCAACATGAGTAGAATAAGATTCTGTAAGAACAGAACAGAATAGACAAATTTCAAAGATAAAATTCTAAAAGACATTCATCCCACCTACATTCAGAAATAGAAGATTCCATCTTAGAATGAAAACATTTGGGTCCAGAACAGATTAAATCCCCAGGAGGTGCTTTCGTATCACTCCCCCCTCCCCCTTCAGCGTATGAATTATTTCTGCTTTTAATAATGGCATATAAAAACCACCCTACTTCAAATTCTGTGACATAATTTTCGCCAATCCATTGCACTGTAAGGGGTAACTTGCACCACGGCCGCGTCTGTAACATCGTGCTCATAACTCGAAAATGGAATTCAAAGCTTGTTTCCTTCCGTCTTTTCTTCTCTAAAAACTTCAATCTTCTTGAGGAATACGGATGCTGCCAAGCCCATTCAAACTAGAAGGAAATAGTGTCCTAAAGCGCCATCAGCAGATTCGTCAAGTAGAGTGCAGTCAATTATAGACAGTCAAGTAATAGTGCCGGTATAATACCGTCAAGTAGATTAAGAAATTATAAATAAATTGCTTATATTATTAAGCTCGTTGACCTCAGTCAGAAAAGATTTTACGGTCATAGAAAAAGATTTAGATTAGTTTATTAATTAACAAAAATAAACAAACCGTTCGCAAGCTGACCAATGGTCTGCGTAGCGCAGGTACCGTTCTCTCGATGCTCTGCCTTCGACCAGGAATATAATGTGTGGTTACGGGCAAATCATCTTACGCTTCTCGTGTTTTTTCCCCTGATTTCCCCAGGTACCCATTTAGAGCTTGGTCTCCGCTGACTGAGGTTACAGAGTCACATTGCTGATCTCAGTCCCACATTAAATAACCAGCAACACTAGGATTCAACTCCCTGTCCTCACAGACAAAGGATCACAAGTCTAGCCGCTAACCACTCTGCTAGGACGGCTTATTGTTGCAATTTTTTAAAAGAAGTAGTTTAACTTAACTACTATCTAGACTCCAAATAGCACTTTATAGGGAAGTCTCTGCGGATTTATTTTTATTTTTAGTGGATATATATTTCAAGACCCGAAGGCAAAATCAGGGCCGGATTGGCTAGGTGCGGGGCCTGATCCGAATTTTTTTAAGGGGCCGTCTCTATATATTAAATCTTCAAGTAAAATTCAAATCTAGCATATATATATATATATATATATATATATATATATATATATATATATATATATATATATATATATATATATATATATATATATATATATATATATATCTATATATATATCTATATATATCTATATATATATCTATATATATATATATATATATATATATATATATATATATATATATATATATAGATATATATAGATATATATATATATATATATATATATATATATATATATATATATATATATATATATATATATATATATATATATGGTGTTCTTTAACATCTCCATTGAAATCTGAAAAGTACATTTGGTCATATGAATATGGTTCAAAATCATCTTCAGGGGGTCTGTGTCGGATGTGCCGCTAAATTGATTTTGTGATAAATTTATCCAGCTATTTTGAAGGTGAAAACATTACACCTGTTTTTAGTTAGATCATCACTTTCATTGAATGAAGCTAAAGAAAAACATGAGTTCCAGTTTACTCTTTAGAGAGCAAGTGATATCCTATAACAGGCCAAACAACTTCACTTGGAAATTGTTCACACAAGAATGCAATTTGACCAAGCAGGCAGCAGCCCCCAAATAAATCATCTTTGTTGGCTACTTTTCCTGTGGGATAATGGAGGACTCTACAGCGAATACATACAGTGTCGATGGGTCCCAATGACTTGTAAATAACACTTTGTAGTTTACAGCATCTTTGAATGTTTTTACTGGAATTCACGCCACAATTTGTTGGCATCGAAGATTGTAATGGTGCTGTTCTCCTAACATGAGATTTTTTTTTCTTCTGATCTTTCATTTTTGACTTGTTCTGATTCTCGCTTTCCTTTAACAGCACAGTTCTTTGATCTTTATTTTCATTCTTTACACTTTCTGAAAGTCACTTTAGCTTGTCTGCTAAAACTACAATTCTTTGACACATTCTGATTCCTATCGTTGCTTGTATTTCTCGCTACCAATTATCTTCTAACTACATATTTCTTTGTTCTCGCGGTCGTTTATCTTCTAACTATACAATTCTCTGTTCTTCATTCTCAGTTTCGATCGTTCTAATCCTCACTGTCGCACGTCTTGTAGGCGCATATTTTTTCTTTTGTTCTTCAGATTCGTCTTTGAGTCGTTGTGACTTTCGCTGCCACGTCCTTGAGCATCCGTGCACCTGTGTAACTGTACTCGGTTGATGAGTGTGTGTGTGTGGAACCTAAGGAGATAGAGAGCTTATGTTCCCTTTCATCTCCACTAGGTCGTGTCTAGTATTTTTTGGTCTGTTTGTTGTCCCGGCAAAGTTCGCCTTGGTTACACCTATTGGTGTAATTAAATTTAAATTAAAATTTTGAATTGAAATGGAATAGTTGTGGGCATCATTGCTAATTGTAGAAAAGGCCAAGACAGATAGTCCGATTGAGTGAGAGGCAATTCTGGCATTAAACCCCTTATTAGGATTGTATAAAAATAATGTTAGTTCATTTGTTAATAGATATGTCTATCTATTATCCGTCCGTACATCATTTCTAGGACAGTAGAATTAAGATAGATAGTAATGGAGCCTATTGTTTTCCGAGTGTTTGGTTCAATGGCACGGGTAAAGGACAGGAGTAAGTGTGCCTCTCTTATTAGACCAATACTTGCTTGTTATCTTTTAGCCAGGCACGCCCGCTTAGAGTCTCAGACAGGTTGACCAAGAATTTAAAATCGACATAGGACCATTAGATTACCTGGAATGAGAGGTAAACAAGGCACACCTACCTATAGTCTTAGGCTGGTTAAACCGAGAATATTAGAATTGACACAGGACCGTTAATTTACGTGGAATGACAGGCAAACAAGCGTTTAAGGTCAAAACCAGGCCATTCTGCAATGAGTGTCAGGCAAGGCGATTGATTCAATTTGTAAACTTAGACAATTGCACTAATACAAGGTTAACTTAATGATAGTTGAACAACAAGTTGACTGAAATTGCGAGGGGAATAATCGTCCAGAGCCTACAATATATTATAAAACCACTGAAAATTTTGAATGCTTCACAATCCATTGAATAAAATTGTATATGACTAATTTCTCTTTGGTTGATAATGATAATGAAAACAAATCACCAGGATAAGGAAATTTCCCTTATGGGATACTATTGCCATCAGGAAAAGGGGTGAAGCATCAATTAGGATCAAACTGAATTTCCTGTTTCTAAGCAACGGAAGGTCATACACAGTACCCTCCTTGATCATTTGAATAAGCGGTATCGTGAAGGATCTCCAAAATTTCGGTTTCTCACAAATTTTAGTTTCTTCGGTTTCTTTTGGAACAGTATAATTTTGCTCTGGGGTCGCGACCTTTTGCCACTATGACAGGATGCATATTCACTTTGAGGGACAAACCTCAAAAAAATATGGTGTATCCATCCTTGGGTTGTCATTGATTGTCAAATTGCCAAGAGCAGCTATCACTAAAACTAACAACTCGCTACAGTACATATCTGTCTGAGGCCCAAACAGCCCAACGCCATTGCTGCTTTTTTGTTTCGTTGACATTAAGGGTCACCACTTTGCGAGGAATATGAATTTGCGACAGTTAGACATCAACTATAGCCATCAGAGTTTCTCAGAGAAGATGTTTCCAGTACATTCTGCCTAGCTAAAACAAGCTGTGGACTAGCTAGAAAAAGGTACTTGGTCTACTTTTTTCAACTTTTCTATGCTTTTGTACATGTATATTTGGCTTATTACGGTAATTCTTCAAAATTAAAGTTGTTTTGTCAGGTAAAATCCTAGTTAATTGACTTCTTGCTATCTCAGAAAGGGTTTAGGTTAGGAAAATGAAACTTTCAGAGATGGGTCTACAGGCTAAAGTATGTCCCAGAAAGGTATTTTAAAGTACCCACCTCCACTCCTTCTCCCTCTAGAGAGACCTGAGATTTGCCTACATGACAGGTCTATACCTATTGAAATTTTGACAAAACAACATTTTACCTTAATTTTCAGTTACTAGTTGCTTTTTCTCTGCCTTTAGTTCTGAAAATGCAATTCCTGTTATTTGAGTAGAATTTTGAGCCATATCAACGTTTTTATTTTTTCAAAATTTAGGAAATGTATTTGCATATCTTTAAAACCTTATAAAATGGAATTGAGCAAAGTTATGAAGCTGAAAACAATTTTGTTGTGCTTCAATTAAGCAGAAGATCTATTTTGCAAGGTTTCATTTTTATAACATACATATTTTTAAAGGTCATCAAAGGCCAGGGCCCTCTAGAGGGAGAAGAGTGGAGGTAGTTGCTTCAAATTACCTTCCCGGGACATGCTTTAGTCTGTAGATTCATCCCTGAAAGTTTCATTTTCCTAACCTAAACACTTTCTGAGATAGCAAGAAGTCAATTAACTAGAATTTTACCGTTTTGACAACTTGTGACAGTGCAGTAAATAAAAGATGCCTCAGCAGATCACCTCCTCCGAATATTTACATATTTTATTCGCCCAATTCTGGAATATGCAGCTCCTGTATGGCATTTTGGACTGACGGCTGAGCAAAGCGCCAGGATCGAAAGAGTTCAGAAAAGAGCTCTAATGATAGTTTCAAAGCAGGCAGATATGTTGTATGAAGAGCTGCTGACAAAGTTTAAAATACAAACTCTGGAAAAAAGAAGAGAGAAACTCTGCATGGATTTCGGACGAAAATCTTTGATCCACCCAATCCACAAAACCCTTTCCCCCCTCAATCCACAACAAAACGACTCCCGCGCAGGGTGGCAGTGCCTGTTGACAAACTTCGGCCGGTACGCTGTGCCCACCAGCGGTTAGCGAAGAGTTTTATACCTAGCTTTGTAAAAATTTATAACGAAAGTCAGGAGGATTGATGTGTTTTGTTTTCTTTGTTTTGTTTTTTATTTTGCGTCGCTTTTTAATGTGACTATACCATAAGAAATTCGGCAGTGCCATGAAAATTTTGGTGAAAATAAAATCTTATCTATCTATCTATCTATCATATGACGAACCACAGCCCATATTAACCAAAAATTAAACAGCGCATCAAAAAAAACTGGCAGGTGAGAAAAGATGGCCATTTCTGTCTGATTCAGGAATGGTAAGTATTATCTAACTTAGTCTTAATAGTAAAATGTCATTTTTAAGCAAATTTAAGGGATTTTTAAAAACATCCTGAAACCCCCAAAACTGGCGTCGGATCGAAACAACATTACATAATTGAAATGACCTTGACCGAAAGCCCTATACAGGGAACTTACCGTCCCCTGGCTAAAACTACAAAGAAAATCACTTTATGGTATATAATTAGTATGGATGAACGGGGTTTTCCGTTTTTTCTTCTCCACTGCCAGTAGGACACTAGAACATCATAGATAGCTGTTTAAGCGCTCGTCTTAAAGGAAATTGCTATATTTAATGTCTTTGAAATAAAAAAAAACACAATATCTAAAATAAAGATCAACGTTTTGACAAAAAAAATGCATCTTCACATACAAAATTGTGAATAACGTTATAATAGAAGGCTATAACCATAAATTATAGCAAAGGCCAAACTCTAGCCAATAGTAACCAAAAAAATTTGTTATGTGCAGAAGTCAGAAAATATAATAGGATATATACCTTATGACAGTACAGTGCATAAAGCTCCTCCTGGAAACAAGTGGGATAGAGGTTCAGTCGTAAAAAGTAATGGTAAGAAAAGTAAATTGTTCCCTTTCCTTATTATTTTCTTTTGCATTTACTTTCTACAATGTTCGTAAATGTAGAGATAGCATAGTTTATCGTATAGCTTAATTAAATATTATTTACTCTTAAAGATGAAATAGAATTTAGATGGGCTCTTTTAGGACTTCTTGCTTCAAAATATATACCTAGATTGGAGGATTTTCTTTTTTTATTTGTTTTATTATATCTTTCTAAAAAATTTCGATTTTCTTTTTCTTTTCTTTGTTCAACAGTACAAAATTCAAGCAAAAAAGGAAAAAAAAAGTAACGAATTGAGCAGTGACATACAAGGCCCTTAGTCGTTAGCAACCATAGAAGATGCCATATAATATGGTTACAAAAATGTCACAAAGTTGAGTACTGGCATATAAGATCCTTAGTTTTTAGTGACCATGAAACACGTCATAAAATATGGCCAGAAAGATGCCATAAAGTTGAGTGGTGACACAAAAAGCCCTTAATTTTTGGCATCCATGGAATATGTCATAAAATATGGCTAGAAAAATGCCGTAAAGTTGAGTAGTGGTAAATAAGACCCTCAGTTATTAGTGCTCATGATGGATATCATAAAACATATTTTATATAGAAGTCATATGAAAGATGTCAAAAAATGTAATATAAGTAAGTCTAAATTGTTCTCTGTCCTGAATATTATTTTTTAGATTCTCATGCATTTATTTTCTATCTTCATTTATTTTCTGATTAAATATTACTTACTCTTAAAGCTGAAATAGAATTTGGAAATCCATGTATAATAAGCACCATATCCCTAAAAAGGGAAAAAAATTAAATTAATACATGATGAACGATTGTGTACCTGAAACCGTTCCTACTCCTTGCAAATCCCTAATACACAACATTTTATGGATCTCAATGTTCAAAGCTCGAGAGTTTACCAATGAATATGCAATGACAACAAAATGAAGAGTTAGCTAACGTTTAGGGGCACTAACTAGGGGGAGGCAATTTCCTCTTCCCTTAGTTTTTTTCAGAAATATCCTTTTTGGTTTAATTAAAAAAAATAACCCCCCTCCTTAATTATAAAACGTACCTTTTTTAACTTAACACCTTAAATTAGATATTTTTAAGGTGTCAAAGTCCATACCTTTTTTGTATCTTCACCCAAAAAAAAATCCTTGCCCCTCCCATAAATTTTAACGAATTAGTATTACTCGAAGAGTTTAGACTATGTCAAAATTTGTCTGGAATTATTTTTTTTTATTTAGCTCAAACCCGTCCATTTCTGGCATTAAATTTTATCTTTTGTGTAATGCCAAAATTGGTTCACTTTAATGCTACAAATTTTGGATTTAACTCTGGTTTGCCTTAATAATGAGATTTTTTATTTTCTTGTTATATTCCTCACTTTTTTTTAAAGTGTATTTTCGATACCTTTAGTTTCTTTTTTCTCGCTACATTTCTTACTCCTTTATTTAAAGTAGATGTTCAATATCTTCACTTTCTTCTTTTCTTGCTGTACTTCTCACTTCTTTTTTTAAATCGGATTTTCATGATCTCCGGTTTCTTTCTGAATCTTTCCTCACTCCTCTTAAATCTCTATCTCAATTTTCTCTACTCCTCTCAGTCAGAATTTTTCCCTACTCCTCTCGAATATCAACCTCGATTTTCTCTACTGCTCTCGGTCAGAATTTTTCCCTACTCCTCTCAAATGTCAACATCAATCTTTCTTCCTAAAATTCTTTGGTCCTTGGCTTCTTAAGTGTTGACTTAAAACACTTATGCATCGGTGTCCTTAATATTAGTTTACCTAACCTATATTGCTGCTCTGATTTTTTGCAGGCCTTGCAAGAACTATTTTTTCCACTTTTTTTTTACTTTAACTATAATTACAATGTATTTTTCAAAGACTCAGAAAGCCTCACTTAAAAAAAGATAATATTTTTTCTTTGACCAATAATATTAAAACATCAATTCAGTTCTGCTCATTTTAGGTTTTGAAATACCTTTTTACTATTCTTCGACATACTTTTTTTTGGGAAAACAATTTTAATTTAGTGGCTGGTACTAAAATGCTAATTTAAATTAAATTTACAAGGCTGTATAATTTCAATAGTTAACATAGGTTACTGATCCCAAGCTAAATGCAGCACTTTATTAGGTCCACTATAGAGTCCAAAGTATGGGGGCTGCTTCTTTCTCTGTTGTATTTATGCATTTTAAAATTGTATTTGAAATAAGCAATAATTAAAAATAAGATTTCTTTGAAAACACAAAATCGTCAAGAGACTGAGAGCAATCCCCTTTCCCTAGATCCATCACTGCTTCCCTGTCTTCCAATAAGGAGTTTTGGTTACATCTGATATTACATCTCAATAGTCAAAATTTCATTTATGAGCTGTGAATGGTGTGTTAATTTCGTAAAGTGCATTGTTGAAAAAAGTTTCTCGCAAAAATATGTTGTGCCTGAATATAGACAGTATTCTGCAAGCAGCTTTTCTTGAATTGGGTGCTTTGACTGTGGCACTAGTTTCGAAAACTACTTTGCAGATTGTTTCATTTGTAGATCATTTCATAAATTGGTAAACTTTGACTGTGACACTAGATTCCAAAACTCTTTCGCAGATCTTTTCTCAAAGTGGGTGCTTTGATTGTGGCACTAGTATCTAATAATCATTAAGATCGTATTGGTTTGTGATGCAATTTAAGATTATGGTCCAAAACTACTCTGCAGATCGTTTCATAAACTGGGATGCTTTGACTGTGGCACTAGATTTCAAAACTCATTTGCAGATCTTTTCTCAAATTGGGTGCTTTGGTTTTGGCACTAGTATCTAATAATCATTAAGATCGTATTGGTTTGTGATGCAATTTAAGATTATGGTCCAAAACTACTTTGCAGATCGTTTCATAAACTGGGATGCTTTGACTGTGGCACTAGATTTCAAAACTCATTTGCAGATCTTTTCTCAAATTGGGTGCTTTGGTTTTGGCACTAGTATCTAGTAATCATTAAGATCGTATTGGTTTGTGATGCAATTTAAGATTATGGTCCAAAACTACTTTGCAGATCGTTTCATAAACTGGGATGCTTTGACTGTGGCACTAGATTTCAAAACTCATTTGCAGATCTTTTCTCAAATTGGGTGCTTTGATTGTGGCACTAGTATCTAATAATCATTAAGATCGTATTGGTTTGTGATGCAATTTAAGATTATGGTCCAAAACTACTTTGCAGATCGTTTCATAAACTGGGATGCTTTGACTGTGACACTAGATTTCAAAACTCATTTGCAGATCTATTCTCAAATTGGGTACTTTGGTTGTGGCACTAGTATCTAATAATCATTAAGATCGTATTGGTTTGTGATGCAATTTAAGATTATGGTCCAAAATTACTTTGCAGATCGTCTCATAAACTGGGATGCTTTGACTGTGGCACTAGATTTCAAAACTCATTTGCAGATCTTTTCTCAAATTGGGTGCTCTGGTTGTGGCACTAGTATCTAATAATCATTGAAGATCGTATTTGTTTGTGATGCAATTTAAGATTATGGTCCAAAACTACTTTGCAGATCATTTCATTTGCAGATCATTTCATAAACTGGGATGCTTTGACTGTGGCACTAGATTCCAAAACTCATTTGCAGATCTTTTCTCAAATTGGGTGCTTTGATTATGGCACTAGTATCTAATAACCATTGCAGATTGTATTTGTTTGTGATACAATTAGATTATGGTCCATTTGAATTTTCAGTAACTCCATTTCTCTTGTGGCACTTTTATTCAAATAAAACAAAAAATTTATAATTATCATTATCAATATTATTTATTAAATTATACTAATTATTTCATCATATTTCAGGAGTTACAACAAGTATTAACATAGACTAATGTAATATATTAATACATTAAAAGATATATTATCGATAATAACGTCAATTCAAAATGGATTCAAAAGAAAATTTAGACATTTTCTTTTAATTATTCAGATCATCAAATCACAACTCTTTTAATACTTCTTCTAATATACCGTTGTATCGAATTATCAACTAACTATTAGATGTTAAACTACTAAACATTATAATTTTTTTTTTCATTTCATATCTAAGGCTCCTTGCGACTCGTGAGCCACAGTTTGGCCATGGCTTGCAAAAAAAAAAAAAAAAAAAAAAAAAAAAAAAAAAAAAAAAAAAAAAAAAAAAAAAAAAGAATCCTACACTGTGCAGTATATTTAATTGTGATTACAGTTTACTTTGGGTTTACGGAACTTATCATACCAAGGTTCTCCTTGGACCTAATAAAAAACTTATAATTGTTATTATTAATATTATCTATTAAATTATACTAATTGTTTTATCATATTACATCAGTTATATTAAGTATTAACATATACTAATGTAATATATTAATATATTAAAAGACATGTTATCACTAATAACGTCAATTCAACATGGATTCAAAGAAAATTTAGAATTTTTTTTTTTAAATTATTCAGTTTAAATTAATTTTTTAAATCATCATCAAATCACAAGGTCTTTCAATACTTCTTCTAATATACCGTTGCATCGAATTATCAACTAAATATTAGTTGTTGAATAACTAAACATTATATATTTTTTTTCATTTCATATCTAAGGCTCCTTGCGACTGGTGAGCCACAGTTTGGCCATGATTTGCAAAAAAAAAACCGCAAGACACGAATCCTAATCTGTGCAGTATATTTTAGTGTGATTACAGTTTAATTTGGATTCATGGAACTTATCATACCAAGGTCCTTTATTGCTAGTTTTCCATGCTCCTCCATATTCTTTTCCTTTATTATGCTGCTTAATTCTTCTCTGGGGATCAACCGTGTAGCCTATGTAAATTCGTCCATTATTACTTGGATTCCTGCAGTAAAGCATGTACACTCCATGAAAATTGGCTTGAGAGACTTCTTCCATTTGGATAAAGGTCATAAGATGGAATTCAACACAGTCTCTGAAAAACAATTTTTTTCCAGTTTTATTAGACAACCAGAAAAAAATTCTTCAATTGCATTTCTAACTTAGAGCTCTAACTAAATGTCTAATTATAAATCTAACTATATTACTCTATTCACAGAAACTTAAAAAAAAGTGAGCTCATCAAAAGTATGATTTAAGGGGGGTGGTATGCCCTTTGAGGTTAAAAATGCTGCTAAATGCATAAAAAATGCTATAAAAAGGTATATTTTCATTCCACAAACAAAGTATTCATTAATTTTCAGTTCCTAAAAATTCTTGACCATCTTTGGTCATAAAAAATCTCATATAAAATAACAAACTTGAGGAAGAACACTTAAACAAAAAGTCTTAAAAGACATAGCCTTCTATAATCTTAATAAGGATGAAATGAAAAATACCAGCCAAGTTTTCCTCTTGAAAGACAAAACAATGCACTAGGAATTTGGCCTAACCCTGACTCTATGAGGATACAAGTATAAGATTAGAAACCTGACTTAAATCAAAATAGAGCAAAAACAATCATTTTCTGATTTGGCTAAGTTATCAAACCCTGACAATGTTACGGCTAGGGCCTAAAGGTCCTGACCCTAAGGTCCCAACAGGGGCACAACCTCCCTTTTCTAACATTTTGGCAATTCAGTGAAAATTTGTCAAAGACGAAAATTTGGGAAAAAAATGAACAACGTAGCAAACCACATGTCCTTTTTTTGTTTATTTTCTGTCCATTTCAAGATTTGGTGATTTAACATATCTTTTTTTTTTCCTGTTAAGAATTATAATCTTAATAAGGATGAAATGAAAAATACCAGCCAAGTTTTCCTCTTGAAAGACAAAACAATGCACTAGGAATTTGGCCTAACCCTGACTCTATGAGGATACAAGAATAAGATTAGAAACCTGACTTAAATCAAAATAGAGCAAAAACAATCATTTTCTGATTTGGCTAAGTTATCAAACCCTGACAATGTTACGGCTAGGGCCTAAAGGTCCTGACCCTAAGGTCCCAACAGGGGCACAACCTCCCTTTCCTAACAATTCCTAGCAATTCAGTGAAAATTTGTCAAAGACGAAAATTTGGGAAAAAAATGAGCAACGTGGCAAAACCATGATGCCCTTTTTTTGTTTATTTTCTGTTTATTTCAAGATTTGGTGATTTAACCCTGTTGATAACCGAATTCGATAGATTTGGTAGTTACAACAAATTTGGTTGTAATTTAAAATGTTTATTAGGTTCCCATTCAGTTACCAACTTTATTAGATTTGGTAGTTCCACCACATTAAGTCCGGCAATTTTCAAATTCAGTGATTTAGCATTGGCTGCCATTAGTAACCAAATTCAGCAGGTTTGGTAGTTTCATCAAATTCAATCCATCCATTTTTCAGATTTGGTGATTTAGCATGGTTATTTGGTTACCACTAGAAACCGAATTTGGTAGAACTTCCAGAAAAAAATCACAGTTTGTAGCACTGATATGACAATTAATTTTCAACCTTTGACACCTAGTGTAATTGCAACCAAAAATGGATGATTGGTACTGTAGATTCGTTCCTGTCTGCATGAAGCATTAGAAAAGCTCGAAAGTACATTTTTGATTATTGCCTCCTTGGAAAAATTCTTAGTTGTAATTGTTGATTCTGAACTAAAGCTTTTGTTGGTGTCTTAGATTAAGAATTGATAAATCTGAAAACCAACTGAGAAGGTTTACAGAGAATTGCAGAAGAATGGATAAAATGGCAGAAAATTTAAAATGCAACATTGCCAAAGAAAACCTCGAAAAAATAAGCAAAATTTGTTAGGCTATAGATGTGAATTTTTATCTAAATGGGTTTTAATTTTTACCATTCAATTCAACTATTGTTCCATTTTCTTCTCCAATTTAGTCTCCTCTGTAAATTTCTCCCCTCCCTGTTCAAAGCTTCCTACAAGTTGGAGTTAGCCAAATCTTTATCTTACCCAAGTTAGGTTTTAAGTAGGCCTGCCCCTGGAAAAAAAATCCTTTTTTTAGACTGTATTTTGTTGATGAACTTGCCAGTTTGAACAATGTAACTAAGGTAACATTAGAGAATACTAAATAGAATTAAGTTCATTATTAGATTTCTTTTGAGTTTTGTCTAAATGGGTATTAATTTTTAACCCATGTGGACATGTGTAAAACTATGTTAGGGTGTGATAACTTTGTTGTGAGCAGAGTCAAAGATAAATTTCCATCTGTGATATGTATCAAGCGCGGCAGTCATTCAACTCAATTAGTTACTTCTTATGCTTGCAAACAATTGCCAAAGCAATTGGAAGATATTTGTCCCACAGTATGGAATCACTCCAGCATGAGTGCCAAAAGATGCTCTGAGTTTCAATTGCACCAAAAGTTTACAGATACCCCAGTCCTGAATGTGCTTGCCCCAGGTCAGATATGCTGACTGTCTCTTCGGATGTCCATTGAGCAACTATTGCATAATCAGGAAGCACTTAGTAGCTACATTCAAGGAGTTGCAGCTGATGATCCAACTCATTTGAATGACAGGGCATCACAAACCCTAAAAAATACCCTGCTTTGAATTCAACTTGAGTGCCAGTCCTATCTGCATGAGCTGTTAACAGATTTTAACCTTCTTTTCCAATGTGAAAAACCTTTGTTTAACAAAGTGAAACTAGAGGTGGAGATACTTCTAAGAAACCTGACCATGAATTTTATACAGACTAGCTGTGAAGCAAACCAAACAGCAATTTTCATTTGAGGACAAACTATTTATGTTGTGTGAGATTCTTGACCCTACAAAAGCTTTGGACATAGGTCCAATTTGTCTTTAACAAGGATTCTACAGAGATATAGTATGGTCAGGGCCCTCTAGAGGGAGAAGGAGTAGAGGCAGTTGCTTCAAAATACCTTCCCGGCACATACTTTAGTCTGTAGATTCATCCATGAAAGTTTCATTTTCCTAACCTAAACCCTTTCTGAGATAACAAGAAGTCAATTAACTAGAATTTTACCAATTTTTTTTTTATTATGAATGAAAGTTAAGAAGTTCTAACCATCCAACCATCAGGAATACTGAATGAAGTTTCTAGAGTCAAATGAGCCAGGCTTAATTGACAAGTTTGAGTAAAAGAAGTTTTGGTAAAATTCTACTTAATTGACTTCTTGCTATCTCAGAAAGGGTTTAGGTTAGGAAAATGAAACTTTCAGGGATGAATATACAGACTAAAGTATGTCCCAGGAAGGTATTTTGAAGTACCTGCCTCCACTCTTTCTCCCTCTAGAGGGCCCTGACTTTTGATGACCTTTAAAAATATGTGTGTTATAAAAGTGAAACCTTGCAAAATAGATCTTCTGCTTAATTGAACTACAACAAAGTAGTTTTCAGCTTCATTACTTTGCTCAATTCCATTTTATAAGGTTTTAAAGATATGCAAATAAATTTCCTAAATTTTGAAAAAATAAAACAAAAAACATTGATATGGCTCATAGTTCTACTCAAATAACAGGCATTGCATTTTCAGAACTAAAGCCAGAGAAAAAGCAACTAGTAACTGAAAATTAAGGTAAAATGTTGTTTTGTCAAAATTTCAATAGGTCATGGAATAGATCTGTCATGTTGGCAAATTTCAGGGCCCTCTAGAGGGAGAAGGAGTGGAAGTGGGTACTTTAAAATACCTTCCCAGGACATACTTTAGCCTGTAGAACCATCCCTGAAAGTTTCATTTTCCTAACCTAAACCCTTTCCAAGATAGCAAGAAGTCAATTAACTAGAATTTTACCAAAGTTTTTTTCTGTAGCATAATTGTTATTTAACAGAAAAAATACCTTCTTTTCTATTAATATTTTCTGTGTTTACTCAATTACTAAACTGATCAATTTTTTTTGTTCTTAATAACTTTGAAATAAACACTCTGTAGCATTAGTAAATTGATGAGCCTAAGCCTAAGTAATTTGAAAATCAAGAGCCTCAACTCCATTGAACAGAATTAGGGCTTTTAAATATTTATATATAGTGCTGAGAACTACTAAGGTAAAATTGCCCAAATCTAATTTTATAGATATTAACATTTTTAATTTTTTAAAGGCACAAATAAATCCATAGACCTACAGCTAAACTTAAATTCTTAAATGTGAAGATACACTGAAAGTGAAAATTGCTAGATGCCAATTTGATAAATAGTTTTTCTTGAATCCTGAAAAATCCTAGTTCTTAGATCTAGGTCTTTCTTTTTTTATGGTGAAAGTATTAAAATTGCTAATTTTATGCTATTTTCAATGGTTAGATGTGTGTTCTCTTAAAATGCGATGGTATATCTACACATAGATTAGCCTATAGGCTATACAGGACCATCAATGGAGGATTGGGTGTGAACTGTCACAAATACACATTTATTCATAGGCCTACAAAAGAGCATAATCTTAGAAATCTAAAAATGCCTCTTTTTTAAGCACACCTCCTTCTGGAGAGCCATTAAAATCACCAATTCTAATCGCAAAATTTTTCCTTGTTTTAATTTTTCAAATTTTTAGCTTTTCTAAATGCCATCTATAAAACGGATCACAAGATAGTCAGTCCAGGTTTGAAAAATACTAATCGCCAATCCATATGAGCCTATATCGTCCTGTGGTGGCGCAGTGGGTTTGACCTTAGCTTGGTAATACGGGATCCAGAGATCGGATCATGCTGCAGCAATGCACTGCAGGGCCGATGCAGGGACCTTAGTTGTCAAGAAGCGTCGTTAATCTGATACAACACAATACAAATATGAGCCTATGTTTTATTGATGAATCTTCCATAAAACTACCTTTTTGCTTCCATCCTCCTTGCTGAACTTAACAAGCTTCCCTCTTTCTCTTGCTTAACTTAACAAAGAGCTCTACTTTAGAATTGCCTTCAGAGGAGAGTAGAGCTGGATGGGGAAATCTTCCATTTTATTAAACAAATAGTTGTTTTCATGTGCAAAGGAAGTGAACACAACTTAATTGCAATCCATGCGAAAATGGGCTTCTGTCACCAAGAAAAAGAATCAATAAGAAACGGTAATCAATAATCAAATATTTTGAAGTAAAGAATATACTACTAACAACGACTCATTGCAGCTCCAAACCACCTGAAGGCAACACAGCTGTACCACTCCTCCTAAACCCCAACCTAGTCGAAGCTTTACTCTTTCCTATTCCCAAGAAGCTCTGGTTTCCTTTAAATCCTT
Source organism: Artemia franciscana (assembly GCF_032884065.1). Lineage (NCBI taxonomy): Eukaryota > Metazoa > Arthropoda > Branchiopoda > Anostraca > Artemiidae > Artemia > Artemia franciscana. The sequence goes on from NC_088866.1 coordinate 2,949,380, forward strand.
TCCGAGAACCCCTTTCCATCTCCTCGTGACAACCTGAATTTTGTTTGACTTCATTAGGATGGCCAAAAATAACCATGTTCAGCGATTTCTCGTCCTTCATTCATAAAAAACAACTTGTGGTACCACACTGGATTGATTCTTGGCTTGTCAATACGGGCATATGACAGTATCATAATTTATACCCCTATGAACAGCCAGTGGTTCTGGACTGTTATATTTCCCAGATTTTTGTGTCTGGCACAAATCATTTAAATTAAATTGTCTGGGATATTATACAATGGCAGTGCCTTCACGAAAGCTTTGTAACAGCTGAAGAAATTTTTTTATAATCTTTAATGCTAAGGACGAAAGAGGCGTGATGATACTGACATTTCTTCGATCGATGCCTTGCCTCCCCTTTCTAAAACCAAATTTTTCTTCCCTTGAAATTTTATCTACAGCATCTATTTGTCTAACAAGTGTCATCATGCTAAGTAATCTGCTTGTTACAGGAATCAATTTAATACTTCCGTACTTATTTTGCTTTCTCTTATCACTTCTCTTAAGAAATAGTTTAATTATACTTTTTATAAAATCGTAAGGTACTATTTCCGTTTTCATCAGTCAGTATCTGATCTTTAATTTCGGAACCACATTTTTTCATAAAATTCTTTACCCCATAATTAGGTCCGAAACAAAATTATTCGACTCCTTTAGTACTCTCTGCAGTTCCTTCCAAAATAAATCTTCCTTCATTTTAAACTTTTTAAATTTCATTTCCTTTTATATAATTTACAATAGACCCCGAAGTCGTACACGCACCCGATGTTATTACATTTTTTGTTCGTGACTTCTTGGTGTGGAAGCTTTAATTAAAAATAATTTTCAGTGATAATTTGCTTCGACACAGATTTTATTTTGCTTATCAGAATGGAAAATTAGATAATTACTCCGCATTGACATCACGATCATCAAACAGAAACATCTACTTTTGATGAAATAGATAACCTACAGAACTTTCTACGTATATATTGCATGTAGCACATCAATAAGATAATATAGTTTATAGATTAAGTTTAATGTAGCACATCAACAAAATAATAGAGTTTATAGGTTAAATTTTTTTGCGAACTCTATTAATTAGTCTACAAATACCATGACCCTTCAAATGATAATCACAAGGTACAAATTGAATAATTCAGATGTCGTTGAATATAACAGTTTCGCTACAGGCTTATGTTATGAGTAGTGGTGTGTAGTATGCAAAAAAGGTATAAAATGTAAAGTTATTTCTTAAGCTGTCTTTTCAGTATGGCTTTATTAGGCTAAGTCACACGTCCTTTTCCATGTTTCCTGGTAGGTCAAGTCTCCATTGGTATTTTTAAGACTTAAAAAATAAACCAGGTACATTGAATTGGCCTTTCTTTTGGAAATATCAAGCCTATTGAACAAAAAGCTATTTTTACTTAGCCCATTTAGCCTGTAAAGGTCATAATGAAGATATTCTTGGGTAATACTTAACTGACTGGTCATGGACTGCTTTGTAGTATTAAGCCGAGAAGCTTATAGCATAGACTAGGAACGTAAAATAAATATAGAGCTTAGGTTAGAATTGAATATGTAAATATGTATTATATATTTTGTGGTAACGACAGTGGTTAAAAATGAGCTTGAGCCACGTGCGTCAAATAGTGGGGGGGGGGTATATACTTAATGATTTCTAAAGTTATAGCTAAATTTTCATCTCGAAAGGAAGTTTTAAGTACCTATTAAAATGAACGTATATAAAGCATAGAGTTGGAAGAGAAAAATGTTTTGATCCCACTTCCTTGGGCTAAGCTGAAAGTAAGCTTGAGAAGAAATATAAAAGTAAGGTCAATAGCGTCTTACTTATAGTACCCACTTCTGCGTTTATCCCAACGCGATATTTTTCTGGCGGAACAGATGTACGACAGAATTGGATGGAGGTTCACAAAGAAACGCAGACTTTCGTGTCGCTGCAATAAACTCAAGAAGAATTCAAATCAGGTTCTCAAACTCAAGATACTTCATGATCACATCGTGGTCTTTGGAATATGATATGGGCTGGCACCTAACAGCCAAAATTAGCTTTTCAATTAGCCCCATGACTTTGGTTATGATTTTTTTTATATTAGAACAACACAAGCGATTTGTCGTTTGAGTTTGAAATTATTCAACGCATCCGACATTGCAACAGAACGGATGGCTTTGCGTCGTTTTTCGCACGATTTGTGTCATTTCTAGCATGTCGCAGGATTTTGCGCGAAATCGCAGCAGTGGGAACCAGGGGTTATAGGTGAATGATGATGGAGTGCAAAACTTCATTTTTTAGCAATGTGAATAAGACCAATAGAAAATAATATACTATTAAATGTAAAGGGATTAATTCTATTAGAAAAGATATGAGAACTTGATACATAGGAGTGAGGAGCGAAGCTTTGAGCGGATCGGGGGTGCGAAACCTGTCCCCAGCCGTGTTCACTTCAGGTCGATTGGTGTTGCAATGAGTTTTCATTTGTAGTATGATCTTTTCAGTGTAGATAATTTACTTTTTGCTTTGCAAGCTTGCCAATACATTTTCTAGTTCATATTAATATGTCCATTTGTTTTGCTACCACAAAAGCAAACGGTACAGAATCCTTGCAATTTCCAGGGTCAATTGACCGCGGAGTAAAGTTTTGAGTGTGATAGATGGCACTATTAAATAAGAATAAGAAAAGCGGAATTCTTAAACAGAGCATTGCACGTGGAAGTGCACCTCTGTGAATGCTTAAATATCCTCGCGCCTTTTAGAAAAAGATAGACTTCTGCAGCACTTCCTGGCGATAAGCAAGTATTAAAAAGAGGTGAGATATTAGCAAAATAATTCTTTAGGTTTGGTTGAACTGTAGAATGTATGAGACTGAATTGGTAAACTTTTGTTGAAAGGCACAAATTTGATTTAATGTTCTTTCCAAATAGCCTATACAAGAATTTTTTGGCTTTGTCAAATATTTTGCTAGCTAACATATCAATGTACCTTTTTTGGTGTGCCTTTTTCAAATATGGGGCATAAACTTAAGCAGCTAAGATAATGGATCCCCCATGTGAATGGCTAAAGCTCACCCCCTGAATTAGCTGGGGGAGGGTCTGGGACATCATTGCTATGGGGTTGATTATTATATTTAGTAAATATTGAATAGCTTGCATAAATGACTTACAGATAAAGTAAACATAGGGTAAAAAACAAGTAGCTATGCCTAGCCTATGCAATTGAACAAAAATAATGTAAAATTAAACCCTCACATCTTGTGACCAAAACAAAACAGGAATCAAGAAGAATTTAATCAATAAATAGCTAAAACTCGAAGAGATGCATCAGTATGGTAATTATTTAAGATCAACACCTGAAATTATTAGTTTGTTCACTTAGCCTACCTAGAAGGACCTCTTTCCAGGAATACCAATTATCTTATATTCATGTATATATCCTTTTACTGTTTCAGTTTTATTCACATATTAACAGAAGGGTAAATATATGACTATCTATATTATTACTTACCAATAAAGTGAACATACCACTCAAATGCTCTTTACAAATAAAATAATTGCTTCTATTGTAAAATTCGTATTTGAACACTTTTTGAGTTCTTTAAAATGATGAATTTTCAGTTAGAGCATGAGTTAATGATCATTTCTCAACAACATGTTGCTATGTTTTCTCAGTGCTTTTTTCTTGGTCATTTTTGACAAAATAATGTGACATTTTCTTGGTGCTGAAATTATTTGCATTAAGGTTAGCTAGGTTAGGTTAGATTAGTTCAAAAAGTGCTTAAATTTGAATTTGCAATAAAAGCAATTATATTCATAAAGAGCATAAAAAAGACATTGAGTGGTATGTTCATTTTATTGGTAAGTCAATAATATGGACAGTCATATATTTACCACAGAAAGCTGATTCTCTCTTGATTTTAAAAATGTAACTTTTTTTGATTTATGTTTAATCTATAAACCACAAATATTAAATGTAATTTTTCTTCTAATTGCTTTTCAAAACATCAGATTCTGAATTTATGATGACAAATTGTTAGTGAAAACTTCACCAAGAAGGTAGATAAAAGGTTATCTTGTTACTACATATGTACTACACTTGTTGCTTCAGCATTGTATCATGCTATAGTAAAAACCATAGTCCAAAAACCTCTATTTTTCTAGAATGCTAAAGAAAAATAGTCTTTCCCAAAAAGAGCTCTTTACCTTACCACTCAATGCCTTTTTCATGCTCTTTTGAATCATACTAATCACTTCACTTACAAATTTAATTATGACCTAACTAGGCTTTTATAACCTTACCAAAATATTCTTTACCTAACCTAAAAAACTTGTCTAAATATAGAGCCCTTATTATATATTTCCCATAATCAGTTTTGTTTGTGTCTGTACACTGTATCTAAAATAAGAAAAAAAGGTATTATCTTTGAGGGTCTTTAAAGGGCTTAAAATTGAGTTTGCAAGCAAAGCAATTATTCTATTTGGAAAGTACATGAAAAAGGCATTGAGTGGTATATTCACTTTATTTGTGGGCTATTTATGTGAGCTACTCAATATTTACTGGTTAATTTCCTGATTATTTCACCAGTGAGATAGCTAAGAAAAAGATGCAAGCCTAAGCCTTGTTCATTTTACTTTGTTAGTTAATTGATAAGTATGTGTTGCTTTTTTTGTAATTCTTAGTCAACTTTGAATGCTTTTTTGAAAAATAGTTTCTTAGTTCACTAAAAAATTAACTATGAAACTGCTATTAAGAAACTTGGTTGTTAGATATCTACAAAAATTTCTGGCAAGAAATTTGAATTCAATAGTTTATGGTTGCCTGTATGGTGGAAGTCTTGGCTTTTGCAAAATTTGATGATTCATTCAGGGTTTTATTTCTCTTTTCATAGAAGGAAACTAGAGGTGTGAAATCTTCACGAAAAGGTTGATTTTGGCCTCTTTGTTATTTTGACTATTACAGGCCTCACCTTCCTGAACCTGATGGTCTGTCCCTAATTTTTTGTGCTATAGCAACTTTGAAATTTCTGCCAAACTTTCCATTCTTTCTGCAAAAGCCCGGTAAACTCACTTTGTACACTTTCTGGCAAATAAAATGATAAAAGCAAAGAAAGTAGTCTTGATAGTTGACATAAGTTCTCTTTAATCAAATGCAACTTGAGCCTATGTTCAGAATTGAAATTTTTATCCTAAATCAAAATGTAACACTCATTTGTGTCAGAGATGGACTTTATCCACATTCTCTACCTAATGTGCAAATATATACCCTGAATTGTATATATTCTTATATCTTTATCCATTTCTTTAAATTTGTGGGAAACTCTTTTTTGGTTTAGAATTCAAGGGTAGTATTCAAGCATCAATTTTATTTGTAGATTTTTTCGATCTGTTTGGCATATCTCTAATTTTATCCTGAATGAATATACTTGAGCAAAAAAAAAAAAAAAAAATTGTAGATAAAACAGGAGTAAAATTATGCAATATGTAACAATAAACTAAACAGAGCTTCTTTAAAAAGATTGAATTAAGAATATTCTTGCTTGAGTCTTCTTTCTAGGACTTCTTATTTGAAAGAATAATCCATTGTTTTAGAGGTATTTTAAGTTGTTTTGATTTATATATATATATTTAATTTAGCATTGTTTTATAAAAACACTTTTTTTATTTTAAAACACAATAAAAAATATATAAAAATGAACAACAGGATATTTTTCATTGTTCTACCTGTATTTTGGAATATAGTAGGTAGAATATCCCAGAATCTATTCTTTTCTTCATTCTTTTTAATTGTCTTACTTTCCCTTTGGCTGCTCAGTTTTACACTTGGAAGGAATTTCATGGTGTATTTGTGTGTGTGTATGTGTGTTTGCAGGAGGGGGGGGGGAAGTATTCACACGACTAAGTTTTTAACAGTTTTTGGGTTCACCACAAGAACTACTAGTTGGCTACTATGGAAAGAGTGGGGTAGCGTAGTAGCAATGCTACTTGGCAGTTTTCATGGCCTAGTGAAATTTTTTGGCAGATTTGGCAGCTTTTTAAATTCTGTTGAATTCTGCTACTGCTAGCTTTGGAAGATTTTCCATACCTACCAGTTGGTAGCTTTCCAATAACATCTGCATGGGGCAGATAGGATGACTGGATTGCTGATCAATCAATTGGCAAGTAGCAATTAGACTCACATCATTCAGTGACCTTATGCCTTTGAAATTGGTTAAGCAATAACTTGATTGTCCTCACATATTCTCCTCCATAGCATTGAGTTTTGTCTTTTGTTCTTCTTGAGGAAAGATGTCTTTAGCTTCTTTACAGGGGCATAACAAGGAAAAATAGGATCCTGCTACCTTTTCCCTGCAGTTTAAGAGTAGAATGCTCAGTGAGTACTGCTATGGCTCTTGCAATTGGAACCTCCCCTTCTCTAGCTTGTCAACCTTCCTTGTTAATATTTTAAAGCTTCTCTTACAAAATATTGAGAATTTGCAAGAATTCAATCATTTCCTTGAAAATCTATTGCTCTTCATTGGCTGGGGCGTCTGCTTTAAGCAATAGTTAGAAATTTTCCTAAATCTCAATTTCCCAGTGCTCCTGGTAAGCATGGAGGACATTGTTGTCAAGTGTGGGCATGCTGATGCTGAATAGTCTCAATTGTTAATGTGTATTGGTTTACAGAAAGGGCTTGGGTACTTGTTCCCAGGTGTTCTTCCCTCCAGAGAATTATTGCTTGGCTTTTAATCTTCATAAATGCCAAATAATCCCTGCACTCCTTGAAGAAGAGCTTCAGTGGTCTGTGTCAAGGTTTCTTGTGATTTCTACATCTCAGCACATCCGTAAGAGTGGTGGACGCAGAGTTTTAACCAAACCCAGAAGACCTCTGAATTAATTGACTTGCCAGTTGGTTCACCTCCTTGCTGAATTGGTTCCCTTGTGACTGGGGACATGTTGAAAGGCTAGGTTTACCCCCTCTCTGCCAAAGGCTATTATAAATTCTTGCATATCAGTGCTTGTATAAAAATTGCATGTCTTTAAAATATTCTAATTAGTAATTACAATTGTATATCTCACCTGAATCTTTGTAGACTACAAGTCAAACTGTATTTTCACTATATCTATATTAAGATATAATATAATTAGCATGTAATTAATATTTATATAGATAGTAATTAATATAATATTTTATCTGTATGTTAAACTATATCAAGACTGCATACTCAGAACCATATTTTTAACTGTTGATAACTGATACATAAACTTATACTCAGTGATACAAACTTTGCATTGTGTTATTATAGAAGTTTGTTCACAAGGAGAACTCAACTGTATGACAAAAAACATGCTTGAGAACAATTTGGTTTTATATTGACTTTTCAAACCAATATCTCTCAATTTAATTATTTGTTGCTACCTTATAAGCTAGGGTAAAATTCTAGATGAGGGGCTTTCCACTACTGTGAGAAATAATTGAATTAATTGCGAGAATAGATTTATAGCCTAAATTATGCTCTGATTTGATATTTCAAGCCTTAAGGTATTTCCTTGTCTGAACCTCTATTAGATAAAAATTTCATGTTAATTTTAGGTTGAGTGTGGTTTCGAAAAATATAATCTCAATGGTATGAGTAGAATTTTCTTCTAAATTTAGGAAAAATATGTACGAAAGTCTTAAAACCATATCAGGACCCAGATCTGTTCCTTGGGTTGGTGATGCCCAGGGAAAAATAATTTACAGCCCTTCCCCTCTTGGCTCAATTATAAGCAAAAAAAGCTGAAAAAAATGTGAATTTTGATCAAAGTGGGCAACCCCCTGGTCACTGCCCCCCCTCTCCAGTCACGGTACCTGGGGCAGCTGCCTCTGCCAGAACCCTAGCAAAGCTATGAGGCTCAAAGTATTTATTTTAGGCCTCATGTAATAATTTATCTGTACCTTCTATAGGCTATACAAAAATGCACACTAAAATAAGAAGAAAAAAAGAGAAGGAGAAAAAACACAAAGCGCAGGAGATACACACACAGAAAAGAAAAAACATGAAGAAAAATGCGAAAGTAATATCTTCTTCTAATAAAAAATGTACCAAATGATGTCTGGATCTATTCACACTTTAGTTTACTTTAACTCATAATTAAATAAAAAAACAAGTTTATTTAATGAAAGTAAGGAGCAACATTAAAACTTAAAACGAACAGAAATTACTCCGTGTATGAAAGGGGCTTTTCTTCCTCAACGCCCCGGTCTTTACGCTAAGTTTCTTACTGTTTTAAAAGTAGAGTTAAGAGAAAGAGTCAAACTTTAGCGTAAAGAGTATAAAATGTATATTATAAAAAATACATATAAAAATGTATTATAAAGCTCACCCAACATTCTTTTATCAAATTGCACCCTAACTCTTGCAAGAAAACTAAGATTTTCTCAGTTTTTCCTTCCATTCATAATTCTTCTTAACTTTTGATCATTAATCAGGAGAAAAAATTATTAATCACAATTATATAATTGTAATAGGTATTATTATACCTATTATAATTATAGGTCATTTTTAGGTCATTTTTAGTTTTTTAGGTCATTTCCTTTTTCCTCTTTTCTTTTATTCACATTATACTCCGTTTTTCATGTGTATTATAACGGGTTATAAATAAAATCAATTCAATAATAATAATGCTGATTATTAATAATCCTAAGTGATTTTTTAGAAGGAAGAGGTAAGGGTAAACACTCCAAGTAACTCTCTCAAGGTATAATTTAGGCTACTTTGTGAACTTTTTTTTAATTTTTTACTTTTTTTTACTCATCTCTTTTCCAGGACAGCAAAGAGTTTTACCCAAGCTTGACATTAAAATCAACAAGGAATACTTTCAATTTGTCGTAACAAATTGTAAGAAAAGAACAACTTGGGCTCATAAGACTGAAAACCCTAAAAAACGTGTTTTGATATAAATTAAAACATGAAAAGAATTGGCTTTTTATGCTGATTTCACATGTATAAAAATTTATTAAGTTTAAAGTTACACATTTATAGCTACAAGCCTTAGAAAATTTGCCGGATTTTCGAAAAAGTTGAGAAATACTTTTAAACTGGCGAATCATCTTGATTATAATCACACTATCCAATTCAGTATATCACTTGGGCTGATGATACTGAAAAGTCTAAAAGGCGTTTTGATATAAATTAATACATGAAAAGATTCGTTTTTTTATGTTGATTTCAAATATATACAAATTTATTAAGTTTAAAGTTACACATGTACAGCTACATTTTTTTCGAAAATCAGGTGCTACAAGCCTGAGAAAATTTGCCTGATTTTCGAAAAAGTTGAGAAATACTTTTAAACTGGCAAATCGTCTTGATTATAATCACACTATCCAATTCAGTATATCACTTCGGCTGATAATACTGATAAGTCTAAAAGGAGTTTGATATAAATTAATACATGAAAAGATTCGTTTTTTTTTATGTTGATTTCAAATACATACAAATTTATTAAGTTTAAAGTTACACATGTACAGCTACAAGCCTGAGAAAATTTGCCTGATTTTCGAAAAAAATGTGACAAATACTCAGAAACTGGCGAATGATCTTGATTATAATCACACTATCCAATTCAGTATATCATTGAACCCTATAGTAGAGGTTTCAACTTCCTATTTTCAAAAACAGGGGATTTTGAAAAAAAAAAAATCAGGAAGAAAGATCACAGATGCGTTTTTTTTTTCACCTAAGGTTGATCATATCGAACCAATACTACTGCTACTACTACTAAAAATCCAATGTATCTCTAAGGCCAACACAGCTACCCACGCTCTTGTTCCATTCCAATCTATTTAAAGCATCCTTCTTTACACCCTCCCAAGAAGTTTCAATTTCCCTTAAAGCCTTCCTTACGACCTCCTCCCCCTCACTCGGGGGCGGTCTACTTTTTGTTTGACCCTAAATGATTGACTAAAAAGGACGATCTTTGGCAATCTTGTCATCCACAGAACATGCCCTAGCCATCTCAACCTTTCTCGCGACATAGAGAAATTCTCCTTCTCCTCCTAAAAACCAGGGGGAAGGAGGAAAATTGGGATAGTGATGATTTAAATGGGACTTTGAAGTTTTAATGCCCTCTTTAAGTAGCCAAAAAGATTGTACCACGGGAAAGTAACGTTTTCTGCCATTTTGTGGCACCAAACAACTCTTTTGCCAACATAGGGCCAGATCTGTATTGACTGAAAATTCTGACATATCTAATCGGTTTAAACGTAATAAACTACTATATATTAAGCTTCCCAGTTTCAGAGAAAGTAATTTTGTATGGTGATGCATTCATTTCTGAAAAGTCACATTGTCTGTGCAAAAGTAATGGTATATATAGACATTTATTTAAACTTCATTTAACTAGGTTGATTCACTTGATGTCTCATGATTATGCATCAGCTGTCATGCAGGAGGGGTGGTGGTAATTTTTTTGGCAGAAGGAAGGGGATAAAAGGTGCTTCAGAGTGTGCGCTTAAATGCCAAATTCGCCCAACACTACTTGAGCCTTCAGATAAATATAGTAAAGGGTCTGAGAGGGGGTGGGGGTTGGGTGAAGGGAGAGAATTAATATCTACTCTTCCTTCATTTAAACTAAGCCCCAATAACTATACTGTGGGTTGGTAGCTCCCTTCTTGTTACATTTTTTTTAACATATAACATTTCATTCACATTCTCACCAGCACAAAAGATAAAGAGGTGGAGGCGGGAACATTTTATGTCGGGTGTATTTATGACCATTTGGTCATTATGGTCCATTTATATATATATATATATATATATATATATATGTATATATATATATATATATATATATATATATATATATATATATATATATATATATATATATATATATATATATATATATATATATATATATATATATATATATATATATATATATATATATATTGGTCATTTCATGACCAGCACAAAAGATAAAGAGGTGGAGGCGGGGGACATTTTATGTCAATAGTATTTGTGACCATTTGGTCATTTATGGTCCCTTTATTTATATTGGTCATTTTATTACCAGCACAAAAGATAAAGAGGTGGAGGTGGGGGACATTTATTAGCAAAGTAAGGAAATTTATCATGAGAAGGAGGCAGGTGACTCTAGAAACATTGTTTTTACCTACATTTAATTGGAAATATCAGGTTATGTGTTTATTTCTTCCTATATTAAAAAATTTTTTTTTTTTATATTAAACAGGAGTTGGCAAAAAAAAAAATTGTAAGTTAGGAGCATCTCGTGCTAATAGTAACCAAAAGTAAAAAAGGAGTTTCTCAATGGAAATATTTGTTTTGTGGTAAGTAGCCTAAGACTACATTCCTACTTTACCTATCAGTAAATATTCATGCTTTTAGTTTGTTCTTCTTTTATAAAAGACTCACTAACTTCGAAAATGTGCCTCGTGGAAATGCTAATTGCCGCGTCACAGTAAGTAATAAATGACGTGAGAAGTGTAACTGGACTATCGGCTTAGATCACTGGTTCCCAACCGATTTAGGGCCATACCCCACCCAGGCATTTCTAAAAATGCTGATGCCCCCGTGTGATATTTAAATTTTGTTGTTCATAGTTTTACATGTATTCACCAGAAGGAAGCTTAAAAGGTCAATGGTATTTAGTAAATCAACTCGAAATTTTTTTTCAGGTCGTCCTCTAGGCATATTTCATGCTAATGAAAAATATTATCTGCATAAAAAACCTTTTATACAATGTGTGGTGTTCTTTCGATACTGGCATACAGTTGTTTTTGCCCCCGCCCCCCTTAGAGTATATCTGTCTTAATGCGATAAATATGTATTGCACAGATATCTTGAACCATATTTAAATAACCATCGGACTGTTTCGAACAAATGCACAGAAAGTATACTGAGTAAGTTTTTGGACACTATTTTTCTTGTTAAATAAACTAAAACAAGAAAAAGTAAAGACAATCAAAGAAATATACCAATACTTTTCAAGCCCTTAGCCATTAAATATCTGTACAATACATATTTGTCGCATTAAGACAGAGATACTCTTAGGGAGGAGGTATCGTTAGTATCGTAAGAACACCACGCATTGTAGAAAAGGTTTTTTATGCAGATAATATTTTTCATTAGCATAAAATATGCCTAGAGAACGACCTGAAAAAAAAATTTCAAGTTGGTTCACCAAATACCATTGACCTTTTAAGCTTCCTTCTGGTGAATACCTGTTCGAGGTTTGGCAACCCCATCCCCCCAAAACAAGGGCTGAAAGTTATGCAAGTGGCTCAGTGTTAACATATAAGGTTTTTATGGAAGAGGGGTGTATAAACTTCAGAAGGGGGTTATTCTGTTGAAAATCAGAAGTTCTGGTGCCCTTTATAAGACCCAAAAGTGATTGGAGGGCAACTAGGTTTTTATGTAAGTGACTGGAATGCACAAGATAGATCTATGGTGGAAGCTTTCAAAGGCCAATGGAAATGAATGGATATTCCAAGTTTTGTAGGCAAATTGTACATCCGAATTAATAATTTTATTTATTTTCTGCAACAAAATTGTTTATTTATTTTTATTAATTTTGAAATTATTTAAATTTTTATTAATTAAATTTGATTAAATTAAATAATTTATGACATAAATTTTTAACTTTTGTTTTGCAAAAGTTGTATTAATTTTGTGATTATTTTGTTAACAATATATTATTATTAGTTTATTTAATTTATGTTATTAATTTATTTATATTTATTGACTTTCTTATTTATGGTACTCGTTTAGAAAAAGTCTTATTTTATTTTTCTTGGGGACTTCTTCCTTTTTATCAAGAAATTTCTTTTTCTTTATAGCTAGATTTGATGTGTTTATGACCTTTTACCAACAATATCCTTTAATGCGAAAATGCACTTTTTTTTTTTTTTTTTTTTTTTTTTTTTTTTTTTTTTTTTTTTTTTTTTTTTTTTTTTTTTTTTTTTTTTTTAGTTTAGAAAATTTCTAAAAAAAATGGGAGAAGGTCAATTTGTAAGCTCTAGTAAATTAAAATGTTATTACTTTTTTCAGGTATTTTCTCTGTATCATGGATAAGAACAAATTTGGAAAAAATGTATACAAGCTTGTTCTAACTGGAGGTAATTTTTTTTATGTCAATTGAAATTTTCGAACTATATATATCTCTGTTTGAAATGATCTCTCTTGCCTGTTGAAAGACATACCCTTTACCCAGCACACTGCTATTCTCAATACCTTTTTTTTTTTTGGCCACATATGTCCACGAGTCCAAGTCTTGGGAATCATAAGTAGATTTTTGGAGGGAGGGGTTGGTAAAACCACAAGTTGGGGTGTCTCTAAGCCTGCCCTGTGGAACATTATGATTTTTTTATCTCGTAATAATTCCTGTGGTTCCGCTTGAGGGGGGAGGGGGCAGTGGGCAAAAACCAAAATTATAATAATAAGAATAGTAATTTTAAATCTGGCCCACTATACGACAACACAAGTAGAGTAATACAACAAAAGCAAGAATAGCTCTTCTGCACCCTTTAGTAGAGCAGACAGACCAAATTGTGGAAAAGGCCCAAGGGAAAAAACACTTTTTCTTTCAGCTTGATAATTAAAGACTCAAAAGATACAAATTTATCAGTCCCATCATATTTTTGTACAATAGTGATGTTGGGAAGGTAAGGGTGGGCAGGGGCTAAGGTGGGATTCGGAGGGCAGGGTAGAGGTGGGGGGAATTGGGTATTGAAGAGTGATGGAGACTGGATTTGTTATTACTATTGTTCTTTTATATTTCTAGCTATCTATTATTATTTTTGATTCAGTTGTTTATTTATTTATCTATTTTTCATATGTATAGGTTGTAGTTTATTACTTTGGTTTATAATAGATTTACCTGAATAGTTGAGGTTTAAGTAAATAGTTGAGTTAATAGGTAAGTACTTACGTGGACTTTCACATTCAGTGAAAGTCTGATTCAGTTGTTTATTTATTTATCTATTTTTCATATGTATAGGTTATAGTTTATTTACTTTGGTTTATAATAGATTTACCTGAATAGTTGAGGTTTAAGTAAATAGTTAATAGGTAAGTACTTACGTGGACTTTCACACAACCACAAACCCTCATAGGTTTTATCCAGCGTGAAAGTGTTGTTTAATTTATTTATTTGTTTTGTGAATGTGGAATAATAAACTTAACTTACGGAAAACATCTTTCCGTTGTTTTAATCCCGTAAATTTTCTCCTTTCGTGGTTTATTTTTCCTTTTTTGTATTCTAGTATATATTCTCCTTTATCTTTATTTTGCATGTATTATGCGATTTAGCATATTTTTTATTGTTCTTTCAGTGTTTTTTATTGTATTGTGTGGTCCACAACAAACTAAGCTTCTTCAGCCAAATAACAGTTTCACATTTCTTTTTTTTTCTATTTTGTTTGTATTTTGCCGTGTTAATTTTTGGAATTATTAGTATAATGAGATGTTGATGTTTTTTCTATGTCTTTGTAAGTTGCACTGTCCCAGCCTTACGAGCTCTGCTCTCTGTTGGGGCATAAAATTGTTTTTGTATTTTCTAAGTTGAATAAAGAAAAACAGTAAACAGTAGACATTTGTAAATTGCTTTAGTATGAATAAAATGATTGATTGATTCATTGATGAAGGTAAAGCAAAAGTTTGCAATATCCTGTACTAAAGTATAGTATACAAGAATAAATTATAGTATGTAGTAAAGTGTAGCAATAATGTATAGTAAAGTATATAATTTAGTTTCAAATTGTTCACAATTTTTTTTTTTTTGGGGGGGGGGGTCACTTTCACCCATTGTTGGGAAAAGGTTCCCTCTTATTAGTAGTAGTAGTAGACAGGTTTAATAGCAAAACCTTGACAGCTGTCGCTGATTTGTGTTTCTTTACAACATATTCAAAATCAAGCTACACTTGTAAATATAAATAAAACTATAAATATTAACTCTTATTATACATTTTGACGAAAACCGGGACGAAAGAATTACCATATCGGCTTGTTCTTGCTTTAACGGGAACTAACTTATCTTGCTTTCTCGTTCTTGATGGTAGAGGTTGATCAGGTAGAATGTCACAGTGCTGAGATTTAGAAAGCAAGTACTTTCCGAGTACTATCATCTCTTCCTTGGGCGCATGTGTCTTTGTTGCCAGAAATGTAAGATGTAAAAAGCAACTAGAAGTTTGATAAGAAAAAGTCAAACAGAAATAATGCATTCAGAGAAAACACTGAAGTTTGAAACACAGTGTGTCAAAACACTAAAGCAATACGGGGTGTTTCAAAAGTAAAAACTAGACCTACGTTGCCTGGGCAACGTGAAGTGTTGCGGCAACCTTTGTCCGGCTTCGCCGATAAAAGTGTTGCGAGAGCAACACTTTGGTTTTGTTTCTTCGCTATCGGTTAAATTCTGAAGTTGTCAAAACTATCAAAGCATTCAAAACGGCATATTCAAAGCAGAACACAATCAGTAATCACATGATCAAGTTCTTCAGCGTTGAAAAAAGAACAGCAAAAGAATATCGGAAGAAGGGACTAAATTGAGTTTGCAGCCAGTTGAACTATATCCTTTTCAATCGTAGACATCGTGACCGATGGAAACTTGGAACATTATCTTATATAATCTAGTTGGTATTATAAAGCTATTCGTGACTTTTCAGGATCAAATACCATAGATGTGCACCAATTTGCACAAATTTTTAGCCTCTGATGAACCTCCTCTAGCAACCGATTCTTACTTACAAGTCCCTCTCCCGTGATATACATCCAAGTTCACCGGAAACAAATAATGGGTACACCAACTAGCAAAAGTTGCAAACCCCTTGTCGCTGTAGTCATTGTAGCCTAACAGCCGATTATTACTTACAACTCCCCTACATGTCTTACAATCGGGAACCAAGTCGTTCTTACCATCAATTACACCAGAAACAGATAATAGGTACACCAATCAGCAAAAGTTGCAAACCCTCATTGCCAAAGATGATTATAAGCTAATAATCGACTGTTGCTTGGAAGTCCCCTACATATCTCACAATTGGTATCGGCCTATTTTTGGTTCAAGTGTGTACCTTACCACTGAAGTTGTCAACCCCTTGAAACTTTCAAACTGGTGTATGTCATGAAGGAGTTTTTGTAACAAAAAATGGGTAACATATATTTTGATCAGCTCATCAAGGTCTATCGATTGTCATTGAAAAAAAAATTCTATCTGTCTTAGTTCAAAAGTTGACTTTTTTGCCGGAGGCCAACTTTCTAACACCACCACTTAGAAAGGAGCAAAGGATAAGCTCTAATTTTTTAGCAATGAGAGAACTTTTAAAGTTTAAGAGGTATATCTGATACCATTTCTCTATTACAATCCCAAGTAGAAAAAAAAAAGAATGGTAAAGTCAGCTGAAATCACGAACAGAAATGGCTAGAAACAATAGATGGCAGCACTTTCGGACCAGTGGGAAAATCGCACTTTTATGTTTCTGTAAATTTTTCTATTTATCACTCAAAGAAGATATATTGACTGTGGGGCCGGGGAACTACCGCATATATTTAACACTTATAGATTTTAGTCCATCTTCAATTTGAAACTGGTGCCTGCCTGCTTGCCTGCTAGAACGGAGCTTTCCACTCGAAAGCAAAAACATGGTTTGATGAAACGAAAGCTTGGCTGCACAACTTCAGATACTCCTCTCTGACATAGGCTATATAACTCCAGTTCACTTCGCACACCATAGGCTCTGGCTCGAGGACAAGCAAAAACCATCCCTTTTGGCCCCAGGCAAGAGTTCTACGGAGCTTTCCAAAATGTAATGTCATATTCATCAATCCGGCCTGATGTTCACACTTTCCGTAAAAACCGCACAGGTTAGACCCTTACCAGTTTCCAGGAATAAGCTGAGATCGGCGGCATAGGAAAAAAAAAAAAAAAAACAAAAAAAACCGGGACAAAACCAAAGTGTTGCTCTCGCAACACAAAAAAAACAAAAAAAAAACCGGGACAAAACCAAAGTGTTGCTCTCGCAAAACAATAAGTAAAATTTACGTAAGTAAAAATAACAAAAGTAAAAATAACAATAAGATATGGATTTCAACTAACCCATCTTTATTACATGTTTCTTTTGGATGTTTGGTGCTCATATTGAAAAAAAAAAGTATTAAATAACATAATAATAAATTTTAACAAACACAATTTATAATAAAGTAATATAGATAATAAAGTATTTATTGTTTATAACTTGAGCATAATTTTGCTTTATACATTCCTTGTATTTGAGAATATTGTTGAAAAGATCTGAAGAAAAGATTGATAGTTTTCCACTTGATTGAGATTTCTTCAATCTGCCCTGAATTCTGTCAGTCTGCCCTATAGCTAAAGGAAAGAGAGCAGATTAATTATGGTTTGTTAAATGAGCATGTTAAGCTCCCTAAAAGACAAAATAGGGGAAATTTTCTGATTGGGTGGTGGTTAGAGATGGATTTCAGACAGTCTCAGAATGGTACCTGCGTTTATCTTTGTATTTTAACTAGCTTGGAAATAAATCCGTGCTGTTTCCTATTTTTATATTCAATATTTTTTATAATATTAAAAAAAAAACTTTTTGAGTATTTTATTTTTTTATAATAGAATAGGCTAAGCTCAGCTCGTAAAATAGCACAAAGTTAGCTTAATAATCATGTCAGATCCACGTAAAAACATATAAAAACCCAGAAAGTCACAACTGCAAAAAAATGAAGATTGACCCTGGACAGACAACCAGGTCAACATAAAATTTGCAGTGAACGCAGTATCGCTGACCTAGTAAATTGGTGATATATCTCTTGTATATATTTTTATTAAATGTCATCGTGTGCAAGACTTCCAACCTAAGTAGTGCAGAAATCTGCCTACTTAAGAAAGGAAGTCTAAAAAAAACTGTAAATAAGAACAATAAATTAAACTTAAAACAAACAAAAATATATTTTCGACGTAACACCTTAAACTATCCTTGTTTTAGACCACTCTGCCGTTCTATCGAACAAATAAATTTTTAAATAAATAAAATTTTAAATAAATGAATTTTTAAATAAATAAATAAATTTTTAGATGGGGATAATTCCATTTATTTAGACAGTGAAAAAAATAGGTACTAAAGTCCAGATATCTCGACCTACATATACAGCGACCGTCATAAGTAGTATTACTAAAATAATATAATTGAAACTAGCATTTTTATACACAAAAAATAAATAGCTTTTCGCGTCATTGACAAAACAATGAACTTCTGGATTATTCACTACATTATTTTCAGATACAGTTCTCTGACAAAGAGAACTGTATAATAATAATTAATTAAATTATAATTAATATAATAATATACTAATAATATAATATATTAATTATATATATTAATAATATAATAATTAATTAAAAAATAAAGCAAATTTCCAATGAAGGTGGCAAAGCCTTCAGTGTCTTCTAATTGCAAACGAAATGCTGAGCCAAAATTTTTTGTGTTTTTTTTTTTATTTCGTTTTTAACCCATTTTTTAGTCAAAAATTTTCTTAATTTTTTTCCAATAGTTGATTGTTATTTTTCATTTAATTAATTTCATCTTTGGATAATTTTTTAATTATAAGTAATTTTGTAATTATTTTTTTTTGTCAGTTATTCTCCTTTTAAATGTGCAGAAAATCTATTGACTAAATCAAGCTTTCAAATTCAGGTTTTTATTTAGTTGCCGGTAAAATATAAATGATCCTCTAGCGTTTTGGAGGTTTTAGGGGTTATACAACCTCAATTATTTGTTGTAAAATAAATTGACATAAAACAATTGTGATAATTCATTTAGGTTTGATTTTTGAAAAATAACACTTTTCTATACATTATTTCGCATTCAGGCAATCCATAGAATTTCCATTAAAGTGAGAATTACACTAGCTTTTGATGGGCCATGAGCCCCTCAAAGCCCCAGGGATAACACCTTTAAGGGACTTTGAGGTGCAGCAACGCCATCATTTTTAAAGTTAATTTGTCCACGTCATAAGATTTTGTTGATTGATTAGTGCTGTTTCTACTCTTTTTAGGTAAAAATGGTAGTTTTGGCCAAAAAAGGGAGTATGGTTGAACCTAGTTTTAATTCACCTTCGACATGTCTAACCCTTGCTGTGTCTGTAGTAGTAGGGTGCAAGCGTTATTTCATCTTTTGTCTTTTTGTAGCACTTGGTATTTACCAAGTGACATATAGCGATCGCAATTTCTGTCAGTCGGTCTGTCTGTCTGTCGGTCCCGGTTTCGCTAGTTCAGATACGTCCAGATAAGTTAGGACGATGAAAGTTGGCAGGCGTATCAGGGACCAGTCCAGATTAAATTAGAAATAGTCGCTTCCCAGATTCGACCATCTGGGGCGGAGCGAGCGAACGAGATAGTTGAGAAGAATTTTATTTGCGATAAAACAAATGATTTTTGTTCTTCAGTGTGGCTTGTTAGTCTAGTGGAATGATTCTCACTTAGAGTACGAGAGGTCTCCGGCTCTAATCCCGGGTGACCCCAAATTTACATGAAGATGATCAGAAACTAGATACGCGATCAATATAGCGACCGCTTAAAGTTTGCAGGCATATCAGGGACCGGACCAGAATAGATTAGAAATAGTCGCTTCTCCGATTTGAACATCTGGGGAGGGGAGTGGAGTGACAGTTAATTGGGAAAATTCTACTTTGTGTTTGTTTGAAAAATGAGGTATTTTTAACTTACGAACGGGTAATCGGATCGTAATGAAATTAGATATTTAGAAAGACCTTGTGTCTCAGCGCTCTTATTTTAAATCCCGACCGGATCCGGTGACATTGGGGGGGAAACTGGAAATCTTGGAAAAAGCTTAGATTGGAGTGATCGTGATGAAGTCCTAGATACGTGATTGACATAATCGGACCGGATCCGCTCTCTTTTGGGGAATTGGGGAAGGGGATATCCAGTGCTTTGGCGAGTTCGGTGCTTCTGGACGTGCTAGGACGATGAAAATTGGTAGGTGTGTCAGGGACATGTACGAATTGACTTGATAACAGTCATTTCCCCAACTCAGCCATCTGGGGGGGGGGGGGTTGGAGGGAAGGGAAATCGTGAAAATTGAGGTATGTTTATTTCACGAAAGGGTGCTTGGATTTTAATGAAATATAGAAAGATGTCTTGTCTCAGATGCTCCATTTTCAATTTGGATTTGATCTGGGGACATTGCGGGGGGTGGAGTGGGGAAACGGAAATCTTGGAAAACGCTTAGAGTGGAAAGATCGGGATGAAACTTGATACATGAGTGGCATAACCGGACCAGGTCCGATCTCTTTGGGGGAGTTGGGGGGATTTCTAGTGCTTTAGCGAGTTCGAGAATAAGCACAAGTTCAAAATACGTGATTGACATAACCGGACCGGATCCGATCTCTCGTCAAAAGTGCTATGCTATATGAGCTCTTGGCTCTTGTTTCCTTTAAATATTTCCAAATTCTTATTTGGATGCTTATAAATCCACGCTTTATTGCCTTGAAAAGCAGCAGTTTCTTCTTTTCCTTATCAGTATTTCCTATTTGTTTTTGGTTTTTTGTTTGTCGTCGATTGTCAGCTTTTTTGCTTCCCAGTTTTTTTTGTATTCCAACTCTTTTGTAATCTAATATTTTTGACAAAAGCATTTCATGTTCTTTTTCAGTTTTTCTCTTTGGATGCATCTGCCTTTTAAAACCCGCGTTTGACTGACCCAGGTTACAATACAAGGAAAATGTGCTCAGAGCAACTTAATTGTGTAACTTTTCCCTATTTTTAGGTCCTTGTGGAGGCAAAACTACTGGTCAAACCCGATTATGTACCTTTTTTGAGAATCTAGGATGGAAGGTAGGATTGTCCTCTGTTATATGACATCGTAATTTATTTGTAATAGTAACTGAATGCAAGTATTTCGAAAACATTTGGTCCTAAATAAATAAAACGATTTTTTTTTCAAATTCTAGTTGTGTCTGAGCTGAGATCGTATCTTTACCTAACTTTTTACTATAAAGTTTATTATATTTTTTATTTATTCTTTAAACTTTTTAAAAATGTGCACTGTTCAATCTAATACTGGGACATATGCTACGATTTTATATTTTTTACCAATATTCTGAAACTTCAAAATGTTCAAATTTTAGTGTTTGAGCCAAGATTATATATTTTAGAGAAAGTACATAATGAGCTAACAAGGCCGTATTCAGGTGGGAGTAGGGTTAGGAGATTAAACTCACTGAAATTTTTGTCTGACTCCTAAAAACAGAAAAATAAATGAAAGTAAAAAACATTTTGGTGCCTTCTTTAAGGTTTTTTTGCGTAAACCCCCCACCCCCAGAACAAAAATCCTGGATATGACTCTGTGAGTTAGATTATATGTGAGTTATATGTATTTCTGAGAGATTATATGTTAGTGATTATATATAATAATGACTCTTTTTTTTAAACCTACCATGGAAGATAACGCGATCCTCTCCCTTTTTTACTTGGTTCAGTTATTAATTTATTTTTTAATTGGAATAAAATATTTGAGTTGACATTTTAGTTTTAAACATTTGAGTTAGATAATATGTATATGTAATATGTATATATAATATATATATATATATATATATATATATATATATATATATATATATATATATATATATATATATATATATATGTATATATATATATATATATATATATATATATATATATATATATATATATATATATATATATATATATATATATATATATATATATATATATTAAAATGGATTTTGGAATTAAAATGGAATAGTTGTAGGCATCAAGTCATGGCTAATTGTAGAAAAAGCCAAGACAGATAGTCCAATTGAGTGAGAAGAAAAACCTGGCATTAATTCCCCCCCCCCTTCATTGCCGACGTTACCATCTCCCACTTATGCTACACCTCTCATGTCACTCCACATGCCGAACTAGAGTCAAGCTGTTGGGGGTTCTACCAGAGGATTCACTGTTCATCACGCTTTTTGGGCAAATACACTGGAATATTATCCAATATATTAGGTCTTAGACAGGTTTAAATATTGTTTTAAATATTTGGGTTAGATAATATATATATATATATATATATATATATATATATATATATATATATATATATATATATATATATATATATATATATACATATATACACATATATATACATATATATATATATATATATATATATATATATATATATATATATATAAATATATATATATATATATACATATATATATACATATATATATATATATATATATATATATATATACATATATATATATATATATATATACATATATACATATATATATATATATATATATATATATATATATATATATATATATATATATATATATATATATATATATATATATATATATATATATATATATATATATATATATATATATATATATATATATATATATATATATATATATATATATATATATATATATATATATATATATATATATATATATATATATATATATATATATATATATATATATATATATATATGTATATATATTCCAATGTTTAAAACATTCCAATGTTTAATAGTCTAATTCAAGGCATTGTTATTGATAGTTTAATTACATACGAATTATTGTAATATTATCAAATATAAATTTTTTATCCACTGAATATGTTTTAAGCATATCAAGTTTAACTACCTTATATGGGTCATTCCTGATAAAAGCAAGGAAAATCAAAGCTTTGTTCTCAGATTATGATGGTTTATTCTTTCTGTAGGTGCACTGAAAAGTTGAGGTTCCCTTTTTTACTGACAAATTCTATTGTAAACTCATGTTGGAAAACTCGTACAGTTCCCGTGTCCATTCCAGAAGAGTTTGAAACCAAGTGAATAAATCCCTCTATTTTTATGGAATCACCTGTGGTAGATTAATACAAGCAGATATTTCGGGAAGGACCTCGGCCAATCTTTCGAGGCACTACAGAAATTAAAAATCAACTTGAACAAAAAAAGATAAAGAATTTGCTTTTGTTCGTAAGAGGCGTGGCTGATGGTATCAATTCAAGAAAATCTAGGACGGGGGAGCAAGATTATATGTTTTCTCAACAAAAAAAAAGAAAAAAATGGCATTTATCAGTGAAAATGCTCCCCAAAAAAGGTAACGAAGTGGATTGATCTCTGCTTGGTAATACGGGGCATGGGGTTCAATCCAGGTGCTGCTGGGTCAAAAACGGGGAACGGGGCCTGTTAAATAAATTCCAGTGAAATATCTCTGAATTCCCTGTGTGCCAAAAATAACCCTGGAGCAACTATTTATTTATGATTTTTATATATTTATTGAATACCCATCATTCACGTGATGTGATAAGACGGAGTAGAGGGAAATGAAAAAAAGAAGAAGAAAAAGTAATAGCACATGAATAAGGAACCAATTCCTGCACTAACTAAGGTAATAACATATAACGATAAAAATAAAACTTGAATCAGAAGAAAATTTAAATATTACTACACTAAATATGATTATGACCCAGATATGCAAAAATACTGAACACTATTGAATTAGGGTATGATACGAATCATTGTGTGAAGAGCATAAATGTATTAAAGACTTTTGACTCAGTCCTTCACTCACGAGCCTAATTGGTTCTTTTTTTAGTGTAGGGTAAATCCATTCATTTGTATCTCTCTACGGGAGTCGCGCCACAAAGTACATATTTGTATGCGGCTGGAAAGTCTCCATAGTAATCTGGTTTCCTTGTGCCAAATAAAACAAGATTCAATATGAAATTCTCCAATTTTTAACAGTGCAATTCCTTTGGCCGTATCCCTTCACTAGTTGGGTCGTCAACCCTCTCAAGTCATCTTACGGGGATGATCCTTTAGTTGGATGATTTGTAGCCGCTACTGATCGCTGTCGACAGCCTTTATGCTGGTTTACTTGGTACTACCCTTTCAGCTGCTTCTTCCAAAAACTGAATTTCTAGTTTTTGAACGTTGTCAGCCTCCAAGATCCAGAATCGCTCTATGACTATCTCTGCTTCTACGTCACTTAAGTACACTGGATCCCCATACGGCACATTAATTCGTACATACCGATTACTCACTATCAGTGCATTAAAGGAGAAACTGGGAAGTTCTATGGAGCTCTCTTAAGTTCCGATAAAGAAAACTCGACTGCGTTTAAAACACGTCTCTGAACGGAAAATTTCGTTCACTGTATTTATGATTTTTTAAATACCTGCCCTATATTCCAATTCAGATATGAAATATCTAATATCCAAGTTTTTTTTTTTTTTTTTTTTTTTTTTTTTTTTTTTTTTTTTTTTTTTTTTTTTTTTTTTTTACGAGAAAACCTCCATAGTAATAAGATTTAGAATTCGATTTGTTTGGGTGATGCATTATCCGTCGAATTTTTTTTTAAATTATGTTAGATCTTCTGAACTGTAATGTTGATTTTTCTTGTTTTGACACGCGTGTGTCCCCCGTTGAAGTTTCTCTTTTTTTAAGTTTTTTTTTTTTTTAATATCTGTGTACTCTCATTTGTACTATTGGGATCAATACTGTGGCTACGAATATAACTGGAAAATTTAACATTTTCGTCTGCCTTATTGACAGATTAATTTAATGACGATTTTGACTGTTTTTGTTGATTCATGCAGAATAAACAAAGAATCCTTGGAGCTCTGTCAGAAGTATCGAACAAATTATGTTTTGAGTTACAACAGTCTATAGATTTAGTCTAATGACATCAGTTCACACAAATCTGGGAGGGGGAGGGGAGGAAAATATATTTTTCAAAATCTAGGGGTTGCAATCTTGTGGTTTTTCTTGTATTTTTCAATAAAAACTCCTAAAAAACATTTCAAAATGATAAATCACCCTCCTTTTCTCAAAATTTCGGAGAGGAGGAGCAAAACATTTGGAGGCACAGGCCCCTCTCTAATTGATGCCACTGTCTAGAACCTGAATAGATTCTAGAAGTTTTATTTAAAAAGATTAATTACACTTCACATTAGTAACCTAACAAGTAGGCCTACATAAGGAGGGGGCTTAGACCACAGCGTCAAGAAATCAAAAGATTTAAACATTTTACCCCCTTAATTTCTTCCGTGTTATAGATTTCAAAGGAGTGACTAAGTAAAATAGATTAAGTAAGGAGTGACTCGGCTCAATTGTAACCGAAACTGTAAAAACATAATCTTGATAACAATAGATACATCAAAAGGATTAAATTTTTATGCTGATTCCAAATATATAAAATTAATTAAATTTAATGTTATCCATCAGAAGTTACGAGCCTGAGGAGATTTGCCCAATTTCTGAAAAAGAGAGAAAACTTTCAAAAAGTCAAGCGATCTTCATGAAGATCACGCCATTAGATTTAGCATGTCTGAGAATCCACTAAGTTTCAAGTTCCTATATGCGAATATGTGCCAGAAGAGAGATCACGGATGCGTGCTTATTCATTTATTTATTATTGTTTTCTCCAGGGGTAATCGTATTGCGCCAGTGATCCTAGAAGCTCGGAAGTTGGCTCATTTGATCGGAAGTCACAATTTCCAGTGCCATTTTTAAGTAAACAAAAAGCTAAAAACATTGGAGGACAATTAGCCCCCTTCACATGGTCATTTTTCCTCCAAAGACATTTGATCTAAATTGAGATAGCATCTTGATTAAGCATATTGTAAAAGTCGGATAATTATGACTTTGGAGATGACATAACCCCCATAGTTCCTGGGGAAAGGGCTGTAAGGTATGTAATTTGCCCATTGTTCACACATAGTATTTGTTATTGGGAAATATACCAAAAAATTTCGGAGGTTTTTTTATGGTGAGGGTTTTTCTGCGGGGAAGATTTTACACGGGGGGAGGGAAGGTGATTTCCTGGCAGGATTTGAAAAACAGTCAGAAATTAAAATAAAAAAGTGTTTTTTTCAACTGAAAGTAAGGAACAACATTAAAACTTAAATGAACAGAAAATAATCTGTGTATTAGGGGGGGGGGGAAGGCTGCCCCTTCCTAAATCCTCACTTTTTTTGCCAAAGTTGAACTTTTGGTGACAATCTTTTAAAAAGACGGTTGACGAAGAGACAGCCCACACCCTCTCATGTACGGAATAATTTTCTGTTCGTTTTAAGTTTCAATGTTGTTGCTTACTTTCAGCTAAAAAAAAAACGTTTTCTTTATGCATAATTTCTGATCGTTCTTCAAATCATGCCGGAAATACCGTTCCCTTTCCTTCTCCCCCACCGCTTAAAATCTCTTCTGGAAAATCCCATTCCGGAAATCTCTCTGCGGAAAATTCTCCCCGTAGAAAATTTTGCCCCGCAGAAAATTCCACCAGAAAATTTCCATATATTTCCTAATAACAAATGCTATATGGGAGCAACGGGCAAACTGCGCAAGTTGCAACCCATTCCCCAGGGACTCGGTGGGTAATATTATCTTCAAAGGCACAGTTATTAAATCTTTCAACTATGCTGAATCAAATGGCTATCTCAATATTTTTTCATTATTCTCATTATAATCTAATTGCATTTTCATCAATTTCAAAAATTTTTGGGATGTAGTAATTTTGTGTGTGAATTTATAATTTTAGCTGCATACTTTCCTGCATCCCCCCGGGCAAGAGTGTCGAACCCCTCAAATAGCCCGTTTCAAAACGTCAGCTTCGTAAGTAAATTTAAGTTGAACCGTGGGCACGTTATACCTGGTTGAAATCAGGACCATACATTTGTATAAAAAAAAAAATTAGAACCAAGAGTTTCGATTCTCTTGAAGTCAAAATCAATTCGAAGCTATGAGCTACCAGGAAATTTTTACCTAAAAGCTAAGCTTCTTGGCCCAAACATCCTTTAATAGAAAATACTTCTAGTGTGAATAAAATGAATGAATAAAAGAGTGGAAATTTTTTTATCGTTTATTTTGACTTGGTTGATACGTACATTGTGTCTATTGAGAGTTCGAGGGGTGGGGTGGGGGTATCTTTCTGCTGGAAACAAAATCTGAGGATTGATCCAGGGCAAAACACATTAAAATGGACATTGTTAGGGACATTCGTATTTAAAAATGTTACTTTTTGCGTAAAATGCTGCTTCTCGTAAGAGTACACAATCATGGTGTGTTCATTGACGTAGTGTTTTGGGTAACAACCCCTTATCCTTAAAAAATATAATTGCCTGTCCTTCGGTCCTTGAGAAATCCTAAATCTTAATTTGAACATCCATGGTGAGACACTATATTCTATCGCTAGTTAAAGTAAACTAACCCGTGTCCTCAAGAATCGCGTTAATAATGAATTGAAACGAACTAGGTCAAGAATCGCGTTAATAATGAATTTTTACTTATCTTTGAGACTGTCAGCCGACGCCAAAGCTCGCAGTTTAATAATTAACAAAGACCTTCATAATTTTGCTAGTAAACTATTCTATTTTCATCATATTTTATTTAAACCAAACTTCATTACTTCTGTGTGTTTATATATAATAGACAAGTACCGATTTGACTGTGACTGCAGTCGGTGGTTCAAAGAATCAAGTTGGAAAACAAGTGAAAATATAGTTCAAAATTAGGGCCTAAAAAGATTACATCTTCTAGAAGTCCCTGATCCCCCCTCCAATGAAACATTTCTCGATACACTTCCTACCTCAAGGCTTGATTTGGGTTCACTTCCAGATTCAGTAAAAACAAAGAGCTGAATCGATAAATACTTTGCATCGTCATATCTCGTTATGTAAGTTGTAATCTGCAATAATTGCACAATATTATGGTCCTGTAAAACGATGCAATTAGTGTGCAATCTATACTTCCTTCCTCTAAGAAGCTCGGTAACGATTTCGTAATATGAAACCAATTATTTCGGCTCATTTGTCTAAAGCGGAAAATGAAGTGCATCGTATTCATATTGTTGTTTCCTCTAAAAAACTAGCGAATTTGCAAATTTGATTTTGGAACTTTTTCCAAGACTAAGTATCTAGAGTAAATGTTATGTTGCTAATTTAAAGGATTTTTTTTTGCTAGTCTTTAATTACCAAGTACATTTGCATGCGATTTGATGCTGTACACATAGGTGTATGATTTGAGGGGGGGGGGGTTACAATCCAAATCAATCCTCTAAACGTTACTTTTGGCCTAACCCTTCAGATTAAAGCCTTAATGTTCTAAACGATCAATAAGTTCACTTTTAGTATAGGGGGCTCAGCTTTAATTCAGTATGTTATGGTTAAATCCCGGCAATCTCCTCTGCAAAAATAAAAGCCTCGCCCATGAGTGCGTACAGGGGGTTGGATCCCTCAGGATCTTGTTGAAAACGTCATGGAGGGTTCAGAGAGGAAGAACTAAAGCGATAAATGCTTTTTAGGTGGATGTTCAGATTTTATGGAGCCATTATACCCTTCTCCCTCCCCTCTCCCCACGAAGAAAAACCTCAGATCTAGCTTTGTGGATCTGTTGTCTCTGTGGGGTTTATAATTCGATTTCAACTTGTATACTAGGTAGTGACAGTCTGGGTCAACCTGGATGTAGGGGGTAGCACTTCACTAAGGTCTGCATCTATTATCCTACCTCCTCTTTTGACCGCGGTGTTCTTAGATATACATGCTCATCGATATTCTGCTACCCTGGTATACTGCTCATGTGTATTTTTTTCTAGATGCATATTTTGAAAACTATTTAATCATCCTAATTATAATTACCAAGTGTGGCCCTGGAAGAACATGGAGGGCTCGGTTTACACTTGCTGGGGAACGAAACGGACTTTCCGCTTGTTTAGAGTTATTATTGCTAGGGCTCTGCTGATAGCTTATCAATAGAAATGAAAAATATACCTGGAAAAATACGTGGAAAATGTGCGTAGAAAAATATGGTTTATCCGATAAGATTGTCAGTCTCATCGTTAAATTGAGCGTTAAGACGTTAAGACGAGCAATATGCTGTGCCAACGGAGAATATTAAACTTTCCAATCGACTCATGGTAAACTCTGGTGTCCAACAGTTTTGTGTTTTGCCCCCCAGTACTGTTTACTATTCTTTTGATTACATTATCTTAATTTGCAACTTCGCAGGCGGAATGCAACTGAACCAGATTCACACTTTCTTGGACAGGGATTTCGTCGATATGTAAACCGTCCTATCACATGTATGAGAGGGTCTGCAGACAATTATTACTGAAAGTTCGAATTTAGGTTGGACCGACCAGCATGAAGAAAATAAAAATCATGCGTAACAACGTCAGAGCCCTATCTGGCCCGTGCCTTGGGAGTACCATTAAAGCCGATGGGAATATTGACGCATTGCTTGCCCTCGAAAGGCCCTTGACGAGTCAATGAATGTATAGAGAAATCCAGTGTAGTCCCTGAGATCTAAACTTCTTCTCTTTAAGAGCCCCATTTCTCTGTGCTGAAATTCTAACACGAATCATGGACGTTTGCTAAGCTGCTTGAAAAATGAATCTAGGAATTTGAGAATAACTGCTGCCTATCAAACAGTTCGTGGTAACGAACTGTAGTAAGGAGCAACCCGGCTCAATAGTAAACGAAACTCTAAAAAACGGAATTTTGATGCTAAAAGATACATCAAAAGAATTGAATTTTCATGCTGATTCTAAATATATAAGTTCCATCAAATTTAATCTTTGTCATCAAAAGTTACGAGCCTGAGAAAATTTGCCTTATTTTGGAAAATAGGGGGAAACACCCCCTAAAAGTCAAAGAATCTTAACAAAAATCACACCATCGCATTGAGTGTATCAGAGAACCCTTTAGCAAAAATTTCAAGCTCCTATCTACAAAAATGTGGAATTTCATATTTTTTTGCCAAAAGACAAATTACGGGTGCGTGTTAATTTTTTTTTTTTTGTCTCCCAGGGTCATCGTATCGACCAAGTGGTCCTAGAATCTCGCAAGAGGGCTCATTCTAACGGAAATGAAAAGTTCTAGTGCCCTTTTTAAGTGACAAAAAAATTGGAGGGCACCTAGGCCCCCTCCCACACTCATTTTTCCCAAAGTCAACGAATCCAAATTTTGAGATAGCCATTTTGTTCCGCATAGTCGAAAACCATATTAACTATGTCTTTGGAATGACTCACTCCCCCACAGTCCCTGGGGGAGGGGCTGCAAGTTACTAACTTTGAACAGTGTTTGTACACAGTAATGGTTAATGGGAAGTGCACAGACGTTTTCAGGGGGATTTTTTTTTGGTTTGGATTGGGGTTGAGGGGAGGGTGCTATGTGGGAATATCTTCTCTTGAAGGAAAATGTCATGGGGGAAGAGAAATTCAATGAAAAGGGCGCGGGATTTTCTAGCATTACTATAAAAAAAAACAATGAGAAAATAAACACGAAAAAGTTTTTTCAACTGAAAGTAAGTAGTAGCATTAAAACTTAAAACGAACAGAGATTATTACGCATATGAGGGGTTCTAAAAATACTTCAGCATAAAGAGCGAGGTATTTAGGAGGAGATAAATACCTTGCTCTTTATGCTAAAGTATTTTTAGTAATTTCAACTATTTATTCTACTGCCTTTCTGATTCAGCTGTCATTCTTAAAGAATTGGGACAAAACTTAAGATTTAGCCAAAATCAAAAATGCATTAATTCAAAAACGTTCAGACCTTTAAATAAAAAACTTCTTTTTTAAACTGAAATTAAGGAGCGATATTAAAACTTAAAACGAACAGAAACTACTCCGTATATGAAATGGGTTGTCCCCTCCGCAATCCCTCGCTCTTTACGCTAAAGTTTGACTCTTTGCCACAATTCTACTTTTTAAAACAATTAAAAGCTTTATCTTAAAGAGCAAGAGATTGCGGAGGGGACAACCCATTTCATATACGGAGTAATTTCTGTTCGTTTTAAGTTGTAATATTGCTCCTTACTTTCAGTTTAAAAAACTAGTTTTTATTTATTTAATATCTGAGAAAAGACGAAATGGCCACTTTTTGTGAAACTGTTGTTGGTGACTTGTGGAGCATCCAATTACATACTTCCTATTTCTGAAGGATGTGCAGACAAAGTCACTTAAGCACTGATGGTTGCCCTTGCTTGCTGTTTTGGACGACAAAAGAGGACAAAATGGATAAAAAGCGCCGTCCTCAAAAGAAGAATAGGACAACCGGGTGAAACGAATGAGCAACTAAACGGAACTTCGACTTTATTTTCCTGAATGCTGGAAAACTGTACGGAACATCTGAAGCCCAAGGGATTTTGGACCAAGGGATAAATTTCTCACTCGACAGTTTTTTGACGTGTTTCTGACAATTCGTTTGCTATGGGCTGTGGAACACTCTTTACTTGGCGCTTACCGATGTGTTAAGATTCCATAAAAATTAAAGCAAAACGTTATTATGAGAGCAAAGTAGTGGCCTACCTCTGAATATATCGATTATTCATTAGTTTCGTGATCAAGTTCAATGATCTTTTTAGCATTTAAAAACACACTTAATAGCAGCTAGACTTGTATGGGGATGCCTAACAGAAACAAGGGGTCATTTCTTTTTTTCCAAGACACATGCTTTGATTTCATTCGACAGACAAGATTGCCGAAGTCTATGTCTGGGAAAAGACGAAATGGCCACTTGATTCTGATGAATTAAAAACCGTCAATGGCTGATGAATTAAAAACCGTCAATGGCGTGTTTGGTGAGGATGAGGGAAGGCCGTCCACCTCATGATATTTTATGTCTGGTCCCTCCCAGGATCGGAAGACGTGGACAGCAGAAGTGGTACTTGGACATTTCCTTCAAGATCTTTTGTCTAAAATTCCGGAAAGTTTGTCGTTGAGAGACATCGTGGTCGTCTTATGCGCCAACCACCGTGGGAAGACTATAAGTTAAAAAAAAGTGTGAAAAAGTGGATTTGATCATTTTGGCTTCTGAAAGGCCCAGATAGATGAAAAGTATAAACTCACAAACTCAACAATGACTTTTTTTTTAGTCTTTGGGAAATAAAGTGGGCTAATTCCAACTCTTATTTTGAAGAAAAAGTATTCGATGGAATAATCGGGGAGTTCTACTTCCTTTTTCAAGACTATTTCATAGGTTGCTTTTTACTGGCATGTATAAGTTTTTTTCAGACAACATGAAAAGAAGTGTACTATATGGTAACAACTTTGCACCGATTTCCGCATAGGGGCTCATGGTGTATGTGCCGCCTCCAACTTCTTGTTGGATTACTATTAATGGATTCGCTTTAAAATCAGTTGTAGTGACATACAAGTTATCTAGAAAATGTCACGAATTATCTGGGAAGAATTTCTGGTTTCCAAAGAATTGTGAGGTTCTCTGGTTAATTTGTACCTTCTTCTTACCTTAATTGGTTTGTCCTGACCCACTTAACATGTAGTATATAAAACGAACAGCTTGAGAGTAGCCAATTGATTATATCATTCGCTGTATATAGTCTAAAGTTAATGCCAGTTATATTTTGTGATTATATGAAATATGATTAGCATGAACAAATAAGCACTCATGTTATCTAACGTCACTTTGCAAAACTACAGTTCTGAAATATGGGGCTCCTCAGGGAAACTGTTTACTCTACTAAGTAGAGTCTGCAATGGTCTTGAGTTATGGTCCAGTAATATCTTATGATTGTAGGAAATATGATAAGTATTAATGAATAAGGACTCGCACCGTATGTCAGTGCTTTGCAATTCTACAGTTCTGAAATGTGGGACTCTTCATGGAAACTGTGTACTCTACTAAGTAGAGTCTACTTAGTCTACAATGGTACTTTAGTCATTAATCCAGAGAGCAGGAATATTTACAAATAGGTGTCACAAGTGATGTAAATATTATGCCAATCCATTTTACTAAGAGTTACCTGCATATAATATTACTACTGAATCCTCTGAGGAATGAAGAAGATTAATCAGCCTGGTACTATCCTGGTGGGGGGGGGGGCTACAAGACTTGAATATTCCTCTTCCCCTGGAACATTGCCCGACTCGTAAAAAATAACAAACGTAACAAAATGCATATAATCAATTTTTGAATGTGTTTTGGGAATTTTTTTTATCCCCCCCCCGAACATAAATCATGGCTACGTCCTTGTGAATCAGGTATATTTTGTTTCATGTTTCGAATAAGTAGGCTGTAATCTGAAACAAGATTTAATCCTATATACCTGTGATTTATTTAAGAAATAAACTAAAAGGAATTTTGATAGATAATGTTAGAAAAATACCTTGATAATGAAAGTTGAACAAGTGTTTATGATGGTGTTTATATGTTCTTCCTGGGGGTGGTCCTCATCCCATTTCTTAAATTGTGTCTTTATTTGTCTCTCTCTCTCTGGTTTTTGTGATACCATTTTTTAATTGATATTCCACATAGGAATTTGATTCAGACATTTCTTCCCAGGCTTGCAAGTTATGGTTTCTGCTGGGGAAATCTCTTGTCTTGTCTTGGAAATCACTATCTATAAATGAATTTATTCCTGCACCTGAATATGATTTAAAAGTCTCAAATAAAGATAAAGAACACTTATAATATAAAAGCATAGTGTATCCTTTCTGGAAACCCTAGTTTTCCTTTGAAAAGAAAAATTGTGACAATGTTTGATGCTTTGAAAGTTTATGCAGAAAATTTTGGAACCATAGTCTTCAGGTCATTAAGCTCTTAGGCTAAGGGAAGCCAAGTACAGACAAAAAAATAGAAAAAAAAATTGATTTCTGAAAACGAAACCTGACAAAAGGCAATAAAAGGGACCAAAAAACTGTCTTCGTTTGTACATACATTCGTTATAAATAATGTAATATATTGTGAAATTCACTGTAATTTTATCTTCTTTGTCAATAAATTCATTCCTTCATCTCGTTACTTTTTGAAATGTTTTATCTGAAAGATACAGAAAATTTCAAATTTGAAAATGTACTTCGTCCTTCGGAAACAGTAAGTTTCTTTGAAAAGTAAAATTTTTAGGAGTTTCGTCATTTAGCTTCTATGGCTATATTTTTTCCCCCATCCATTATTTTTTTAGCTTTCAATGCAGCATTTGTATTTAAGGGTCAATTTCAGTTTCGAAAACTCAGTATTTTTCCTTTTGTCCATTTGTAGTGTTGGTAATTTGATTTTTGGTTTGATATGACAGCTATATATGTCTGTTTTTAAATATTTTAAGATTCATCCGAATTTCGGATTACTTTTTCCCATTCATTTTTTCTCCAGGTATACCGTGTTCCTGAGACGGCAACCATACTTTTAAGGTTTGTAGGTCTTTATTATTTAAGTTTTGCATCTTTTGTGCAACTGGGGGCTTATGCATGGTTCTGGATTTTCTTTAGTAGGGTTTATTTTTGAGTGGTGCTAGCAAAAAGCCAGGGTTATCTAACTCTAAGAAACCATAGATACATCAGGTTTCGTACACCATGCGTGACGGTAGTGTGCTATTTCTGGTTGGACGAATGTCTTTCCTACAAGGCACAGGGGCCACCACTTTGAAAAATGTAATATAAAACTAATAAAGGGATATATTTGGTGCACCCATATGTCGTAATAGGAGTTGAAACTACTAGCGCCACTTACCTATTGTATAAAACAATTATTACCGGAGATTAGAAACCGGTTAATAAGCAGAAGTAGAAAAATCCTTAACTGAGTCTAGTTATTTAAAGTTTGCATTCAAATTAAATTAAAAAAGTAAATGCGAAAAAACAAAGCAAAATAAAATTCAAGTACAAGCGAAGTAAAAAGTAAAATGTACTTTGTTGTTCCTTTTAGTAATTAGTTAAAAAAAACTTTTTTTTTACTAAAGAATTATTTCAAAGAAAAGTAAAGAGGTACTTTAAACCACAAATGAGCAGAAATAAGTCAAATAATTAGTCAAAAATAATAAGTCAAAAGAAACAGTTGGAAACTGTTGGAGCAGTAGTAGTAGCAGTTCTAGACTTAGCAGTAGCAGCAGTCGCAAGTAGTAGCATCTAGCCGCAATCGAAGTGTTTTACTGTAATATCCACAACGTTAGTAATTGTAGTAATCGTAGTTGCAGTAGCAGTAGCTGGAGTTGTGGGACTAGTAGCGGTTTAGTAGTAGCGGTAGTTGTATCCTCATATTGCCTTTTTAGTTAGTTCAATGTCACCTCAACATGCCCTGATAGTTTGAATTTAAAACCCTAACTTGTTTCTGAGATATTGCCCATACGCCTTTTTGACAGCCTGCATAGATAGAGTGTCTTGTGATTTAATTCAACACCCCCTAGACCTTTTCTTAAAATTTCACCTTAATACCCTTAGTCTTAGTTTTAGTAGTTGCAGTAGCAGCAGAAGTAGTTGAAGTAGTACCCTTTGGTTGGTTCATCATCCCACTCAACATGCACTGAAAATTTCAGCTTATTGCTCTAACCTGTTCCTGGGACATAGCTGTTACGCCCTTTTGATAACCTGTTTCTATATTGCAAGTTTGAATTAAGTTTAAAATTCCCTGAAAGTTTTATCTTAATACATAGCTTCAGTAGTAGTAGTAGTGATAGTAGTAGCATTAGCAGTTGTAGTAGTAATACCAGTTGCAGTAGTAGTATGCAGATAGTGCCTTTTGGTTTGTTTAACATCCTCCTTAACATGCCCTGGAAGTTTCAACTTTATACCCTAATCCGTTCCTGGGATGTTGTTGATACGCCCTTTTGACAACCGGTATACGCAAAGTATGGTTGGATTTAGTTTGACATCCCTTCAACGTTTCCAGTAAGTTCCACATTAATACCCTTATCCTAAGTAGAAGCAGTTGACTAGTAGTAGAATAAGTAGTAGTATCAGCATGGACTAAGTGTCATTTGGCTAGTTCAAACTCCCACCTAACATACCCTGGAAATTTCAACTTAATACTCTAAGCCGTTCCTGATATATTGCTGATATATCCTTTTGACAACCTATATGCTCATAGTGTGTTTAGAAATAGTTCAACTTATCCTCATCGTTTCCTCTAATTTTCATCTTATAACCTTAGTCCTTATTAGTATTCACAATAGAGAAGTCAGTTGTAGTATTAATATTGTGCACATATTGCCTTTTGGTCAATTGATCATTCCCCTTATCAATCCTTGAAACTTCCAACTTAACACCTGAAGCTATTCCTGAGTTATGCCTGTTTAATGTTTAGGGGAATAAGGGGGAGGGTACTTGCCCCCAATCACTTTTGAGTCTAACAAAGAACACAAGAACTTTAAATTTTCCAATCGATTTAGCCTCCTCCGAAGTTTCTTCGACAACTCCATCCATGCGAAGTTCCTTGGTGAAAAGAAAAAAAAAGACGAAAAAATAGAGAGAGTCCACTTTGCTCTTTACATAGGAAACTAAAAAAAAATTGTACAGGTATACACAAAAAAACAATTACTGTAAAAGTTTTTTTTTATAATAAGCTTTATGGTTTTGTTAGATAATTGTGGTTGATGGTGTTGGTTTGTTCCTCGTAGACATGGTTCAGTTTCCTTTCTCTTCAGTCGTCCATGCCCTTTGGCAGTACATCGCTTCGAGATGAATCACTTCTGTCGCCTTTTTGGTTGATTCAATTTCTTTATATGTCTTTCAATCAAATTCTTGAATCTAAATCCTAATAGATAATAGATCTCTTATTCGATGCAAACTCTCAAACCCTATAAAACCCATCGGTATAATTTGTGTTTTTACTGCAAACGACGTGTATTTCGATCGCTCTGGTCTTTACTTGCCAAAGGATCAACAAAAAATTAGCAATAAAAAATCAAACAGACACAATACTAATCAAGAGTACATGAAATAAAGGAATATTTTTTATAACGATTGAATCTTGTTATTTTCATTTAATTTTACTATTTTAAAAGGGCATTTTTTGTCCAAACTTGTCTTTTTATTCTTTTCAAGTATAGAAAGTTATTTCCTAAATGACGTTTTTGAAATTAAGCAGTCTAATTTTTTAAAACAATATTTTGGACTGACAAAAGAATATATTATTTACCAATTGATTCGTTGTACATTTGTAAGGAATGTGTTGAGAGGAAGAAAGAATGGATAATTATCAGACTAATGAAACCCCAGCCCCTAGGACAAGGACCGTATGTCGCGGAAGTTGCCCATTGTCTATATTTAGGTTTACAAGTAGAAAAGGTGAATATTTGATCCTGGGTGTCTCAAAAGGGGGTAATAAGTTGAAACTTTCAGGATTTATTTAGGGGATGTTGAATTACATCAAAAGACATTATGTGCCTCCAAGTTTTCAAAATTTGGTATTTTCTATATGTCAAGAACTTTTAAGATATTAAGTTGAGAATTTCTTTGACTGCTGGCGACGAACTAAACAAAAAAAAAAAAACACTAAGTACATCCAAGTGTCAAAATAATATACCTTCAATATCACGGGAGTGGTTATGTGTTTTAAGTTGAAACTTTCATGGAATGTTGAGGGGGGGGGGGGTGTTCAACTAGGTCAAAAGACATCGTTGATATTCAGGTTAAAATTGTGCATCTGCTGTATCTCATGAATTGCCAAAGGTATTAAGTTACAAATTACAGAGAATGTTCAAGAGGATATTAAACTAAACTAAGACATCCCCTGTTTCCAGGATGTCAAAAGGGCGTGAAACTCACAGGGAATATTGAAGGGGATGTTCAATCAAATCAAAAGACACTGTGTGCAACATGGTCGTCAAAAATAGCGCATCTGCAGTATCTCAGGAATAGCCATGGATTTTTAGTTGAAACTTTCAGGGAATGTTAAGGAGGATGTTGAACCAAATCATGAGTCAATACGTGGACAGAAGTTCAAAACGATGAATATGCAATATCTAAGAAACTGCTAAGGGTGTTAAGTTGAAACGTTCAGGGAATGTTGAGTGGATATTGAGCTGTATCCAAAGACACTAAGTGCATGCAAGGTGCCAAAATGACATATTCACAATATCTCAGGAACGGCTAAGGGAATTCGGCTGAAACTTTTGGGAATATTGAGGGGGACGCTGAACATAATTAAAAGACGCTATCTGCAGGCAAATTGTCACTATGGCGAATCTGCAATATCTGAGGAACAGTTAAGTGTATTAAGTTTTTAGGTAGGTAGGTAGGTATGCGTTTATTTCATCAAATAAAAATTACTAAAATTGCACTTACAATCAATAATATGCTGCTCAATTTAGGGACCTAAAATGTCCCTGTTCAGCAGCAAAACTACAACAAATAAATGATAACTATTCATTCAAAATCAAAGAAATACGCAAAAAAAAAAAAAAAAAAAAAAAAAAAAAAAAAAAAAAAACAGACCAAACACTATACAATCTTTAAACAGCCATCTCTCATCATATAAAAAATAAGGAAAAAAGGGATAAAAATTTAACCAATATAATTTATAATTTATTCAAAAAATAATTTTTTATTCTTACTTTAAATAACATAAGGTTTTCAGAACACCTAACACTCTCTGGAATTGAGTTCCAAACTAGACCTACGTTGCCTGGGCAACGTGAAGTGTTGCGGCAACCTTTGTCCGGCTTCGCCGATAAAAGTGTTGCGAGAGCAACACTTTGGTTTTGTTTCTTCGCTATCGGTTAAATTCTGAAGTTGTCAAAACTATCAAAGCATTCAAAACGGCATATTCAAAGCAGAACACAATCAGTAATCACATGATCAAGTTCTTCAGCGTTGAAAAAACAACAGCAAAAGAATATCGGAAGAAGGGACTAAATTGAGTTTGCAGCCAGTTGAACTTTATCCTTTTCAATCGTAGACATCGTGACCGATGGAAACTTGGAACATTATCTTATATAATCTAGTTGGTATTATAAAGCTATTCGTGACTTTTCAGGATCAAATACCATAGATGTGCACCAATTTGCACAAATTTTTAGCCTCTGATGAACCCCTCTAGCAACCGATTCTTACTTACAAGTCCCTCTCCCGTGATATACGTCCAAGTTCACCGGAAACAAATAATGGGTACACCAACTAGCAAAAGTTGCAAACCCCTTGTCGCTGAAGTCATTGTAGCCTAACAGCCGATTATTACTTACAACTCCCCTACATGTCTTACAATCGGGAACCAAGTTGTTCTTACCATCAATTACACCAGAAACAGATAATAGGTACACCAATCAGCAAAAGTTGCAAACCCCTCATTGCCAAAGATGATTATAAGCTAATAATCTACTGTTGCTTGGAAGTCCCCTACATATCTCACAATTGGTATCAGCCTATTTTTGGTTCAAGTGTGTACCTTACCACTGAAGTTGTCAACCCCTTGAAACTTTCAAACTGGTGTATGTCATGAAGGAATTTTTGTAACAAAAAATAGATGACATATACTTTGATCAGCTCATCAAGGTCTATCGATTGTCATTGAAAAAAAAATTCTATCTGTCTTAGTTCAAAAGTTGACTTTTTTGCCGGAGGCCAACTTTCTAACACCACCACTTAGAAAGGAGCAAAGGATAAGCTCTAATTTCTTTAGCAATGAGAGAACGTTTAAAGTTTAAGAGGTATATCTGATACCATTTCTCTATTGCAATCCCAAGTAGAAAATTAAAGAATGGTAAAGTCAGCTGAAATCACGAACAGAAATGGCTAGAAACAATAGATGGCAGCACTTTCGGACCCGTGGGAAAATCGCACTTTTTTGTTTCTGTAAATTTTTCTATTTATCACTCAAAGAAGATATATTGGCTGTGGGGCCGGGGAACTACCGCATATATTTAACACTTATAGATTTTAGTCCATCTTCAATTTGAAACTGGTGCCTGCCTGCTTGCCTGCTAGAACGGAGCTTTCCACTCGAAAGCAGAAACATGGTTTGATGAAACGAAAGCTTGGCTGCACAACTTCAGATACTCCTCTCTGACATAGGCTATATAACTCCACTTCAGTTCGCACACCATAGGCTCTGGCTCGAGGACAAGCAAAAACCATCCTTTTTGGCCCCAGGCAAGGGTTCTACGGAGCTTTCCAAAATGTAATGTCATATTCATCAATCCGGCCTGAGGTCCACACTTTCCGTAAAAACCGCACAGGTTAGACCCTTACCAGTTTCCAGGAATAAGCTGAGATCGGCGGCATAGGAAAAAAAAAAAAAAACCGGGACAAAACCAAAGTGTTGCTCTCGCAACACAATAACAACACCTACATGTTTAATCATAAACCCAGATCGGTTTGTATGCCTGATTTCGCTTTTCAGAAGTTAAAACTATAACATGTCTGCAGCATTTTTGGAATGAGTCGGGTGATGGAATGGGAACTTTTAGGCACTTTTGGAGAACGGAGGGAAGGTTGGGCAAGGGAAATTCAAGTTCTCTTTTTGGGGAATGGGGAAAGGAGTACCCAATTTTTAACCCCAATCCACTCATGAATAACTTTTCACTATAAACCTGTATGCCACTTGTATTTATGCTTAGACTTATGCTTAAAGGCTCCTACTGACCATGGAGCCCTTGTGGGGGTTTGTTGATTGTTGTGTAATTACTGTACGGTTATGCGGAAAATAAATCTATCTAATCTAAAACTCAATGAATCGGAAACAGAAATTAATGGTTAAAGAAATTTGCTTGAAACTTTGATGAGACATATATGACGGGAAGGGGGGGGGGGGTCAAGTGGATTTCAAATTTTTGACTAAGGAGGTCAAATGGAAACTTACCTTTGAAGAAAAATAAAGAGTTATATTGAACAAAATGTAGAACTTTAGTCACTTCATAATTCAATCTTAAAGCGAGCAGATTTTACTTTCAGAAAATATTTTGTATCCAAAACAAACAGTAATAGCAATTAATAATTGAGTTAAACTTAAAACAGATAGAAATTACCACGAACAGGAGTTGGGCTAACGCTCCCTGAACCTTATAAAGGCAAGAGTGTCATTTGCACTTTACCGAAGACAGTCTTCACTTCCAGCGGTTTGTTTTATTTGTCGTAGCATCAACAACAAGCACTTTCGTGCTATCTTAGCAACCCTGAGCATATGCTACAGTTCTACACATAACAAAATAGTGCCAAAATAGCCCTTTTTTGCTACGGGTGGCAACCCTACTCGGACATTGTAGGCACTTGCGGAAATATAAGCGAAAGCTATCCTTTTTGAATTCAGGCAAGGGTAACACGAAACTTTACAAAATGTAACGTCCCGTTCATCAATCCATTTTATGGTCCACACTTCGTAAAAATCACAGAGGTTAGATCCTTGTCACAGTAAACTGAAATCGGGAGAAAAATAATAATAAAATAATCTTTGCTACTGCAGCACAATTATCAATCAATTAAAATTATTAGTATGTTGGTAATTAGAAAATAAAAGCTACTAAGAATGCGTAAAGGTTATAAAATATAGAAATTAAATACTAAACACAGATATGATATTTGACAGCGCCTTGTACTGTTTGGAGGAACTATCAAAATTTTCGTTATTTTTAGAAATGTTTTGTCTTTGTCTTACAGCGTCAATTTGTCGCTTGACAATTTAATTTATCAGTCAATATCCTTTGTACCTCACTAATTATCTAATTATCAGTGATTTGTCAGGTTTTGATAATTATTTCTATTTTTATTCTTGCGAGAAATAGATTTGTATTCTTCAAAGCGTTTCCTACTCTTATTTGATCATACTTAATTTGAATTTTAAAGATTGTGTTTTTCTGATGAAGATAGAGTTGCGAAAAATTAAAGCATTGCTTGTTTTGCAGGCTACTAAAAATTACACATTAAATAGAAATCGTTTTGACCGTTTAATGTAACACCGGAAAATCAAGCATGCGCGAAAAAAGATTGTGACGTTATGGCACAAATGTACACTTAGAAAATGAAGCAAATTACGGAAGATAAAAAAAAAATTTTCCAGTCGGTGCAAAAAGGAAATTCGAATATGCCGATATTTTGGTCGACATCTTCTGCTCCACTGTCCTCAGTGCAAAAAAGTGAATAAAGATCAAAAATATATACATGCAATTAAAAAAAAAAAAAAACTAAAAAAGAAAACCACTAAATTAAAATCAGAGCCGTTCCTAGGGTTGGTGGCACTCGGGAATTATTAATTACAGTGCCCCCTCTCAACTCAAATATAAGCAAAAAAGCCGAACCATACTGAAAAATGATTTGAACGACTCGGATTAAAATTGACCCTTTCTAAGAAGGGTAACTGACCTAGCCCCTTTCTTCTTTACAATTTTCTTCATTTTGCTATGCAAAGTCAGAATAAGCTTATCAATTGTTTAAGAATGTCCTTTTCATGCCCCCCACCAGCCAAGAAAATGCTTTACTGGATTAAGGATCAAGAATCCCTTTTCTTGCCACTTACTGTTACAGCAAAAAGACGACTGTAGACAGGAAATTATCAAACTTCGTATCTCGCCCCCCCCCCCTATTGCAAGAAAAAATATTTTTCGTCCCTTCCCTATTGGTCTGACCTTAGTGTCCGTATAATCGTATAGGTGGGTTCATTCACCGGTATTTGCTTGAAATTGGCAATATTTCAGTTGTCGATATTTTTCAGTAGATCGTGGGTTTAATTTTCGATCGAAGGGTCAAAAACAGAAAGAAATTATGGGATATCATTCAAGGCCGTATCCAGGGTGGAGGCTACTAATCCTA
This sequence comes from Artemia franciscana, assembly GCF_032884065.1. Taxonomy (NCBI): domain Eukaryota; kingdom Metazoa; phylum Arthropoda; class Branchiopoda; order Anostraca; family Artemiidae; genus Artemia; species Artemia franciscana. Next base: position 2,991,931 of record NC_088866.1, read on the forward strand.
AGCACCCCCTCCCCCCGCCATTTTTGCCTGAATCGTAAAAACGTAACAAAATCTATACAAACAAATTTTTGACGTATTTTTGTACCCCTCCAGAAAAAAACTCCCCTCTGAAGGAAAATTCTGGATTCGCCTTTGATCTCATTACAGATCAGTACAAGATCAATCATAGATAAACCGTAGCAAGCTATCTCCTCAAGCATAGTTCCTTACGTTTAATCCCTAAATGAAGAAACTTACACAACTTTTTAATAGCACACGTGTTTCTCTCAGCCATCCGCTCAATTAACCAACATTCACTCCCAAACACTCATCCCAAACATTCATTACACAACTCAGACAGCTCTTTACTTTCGGATACAATATGAGAGAGATTCTCATTCTCATATCCACACATAAGGCAAAAGTAGGGACCGGTCGTTAACATTAATTTTCCCAAAAATTTCATTCTCTCCCCTAAATCCAAACTATCCCCTCTTATCAACAACGAATTCTTCAAATACTCTTTTTTTAACCCAATATAAAAAAAAACAGTTGCATTGAGTTTTATTTTAGTAGAAAAAATGAAATAATAGAAGCTCAAGTTTGCCAGAAAAAAAAAAATCTATGGACCAGTTGTATTTTATGTCTCGAACATTTATGGTATATAGTTTATGTCTTCATATTGTCATAAAAGTTTTTCAAAATTACGGGTAGGACTTTTGGACATTTTGTCTGGGTATAGGTACGTTTATGAATTTGCCTTTTCCGAATTTGTTGAAATTTTGTGGCCTTTACAACCGCTAGTCTTCTATTGCTGGGCCTGGCCTATTCCTCATTGAACCCCTTCCTCTTTATGTATGTCCTTGAATGGAGGATATGGCTGAAAATGAGACGACATCTCATGGAGACTGGGGTACCAAAGGTGTATGCCGTAGCGTGAAATTTTCCTTTTTTCCAGGCCTTATCGCCGCTTGTTTGAACGGGAGAAACATTTTTCCACCTTCCTTCTTAATAGCGTAAATGCTTCGAGTTACTTAGAAATCAGAAAAATGGAGTGTTTCCAAAATTTCGCACAAGCTAAGTTCTAAAGGGAGTAAAAGAAACGGCAATTGTTCTAAAGTTGTGTGAAAAGCTCAGAGGGTATTTTATAGTTCCTACTTTGGTGGTATTTTAAACCTCTGAAACTTGGAAAAATATAACCGCAACATCGGGAAAGGTTTTTGATTTCTTACGTCTGTCACCTAACATTGTTAATTTAATGTACTACTCTTTGTAGTGTAGATTGATTAGCTTTGTTATTCATTTTGTTACTTACACATTCTATTTTTAGTGGTTCATTAACTAAGGTCTAAATCAAATTAGTTGATTAAATTAATTAACTGATTTCCTATTGTAAGCTAATGAATTAATTAACCATATTTTAATGAAAGTAAAACAGTTCAAAATAGGGATGAAACCTTTTAAAATGAAACTTTAAAGATGAAACTTTCGAAATTATCTATATTTTAATGAATTAATTATTTAATTTAATTTATTTTTTATTGAAATTTATTAAAATTAAACTATGAAATTATGATATTTATTATTAAATAAAGAACTCAGAACATCCGCTAACTTTATTATTTGATTTAATATCATCACTCATTTTTGATGGTGTAATGAAGTTTGCTGATTTTATCATGGAAGTTCAGCTGTATTTTCAATAGTACTTGATTGATTGATTAAATAATTGAATTAGTTTTAATGAATTCATTAATGAGTGATTTAATTTCTTAATTGGACTAATTTATGGTTGAATTGATCATTCATTTTTCAATGGGATTTTTAATTAGTCTAATTCATTTAATTAGTTCTATTGTTTTAATTCACTTGATAATTTGTTTTAGTGACGGGATTAAATTTGCTGATTTTATCAAGGAAGTTCAGCTGTAGTTTCAATAGTTGATTAATTAATTAATCAATTGTATTAGTTTTAATGAATTCATTATAAAATGATATAATTTCTGAATTGAACCTATTTCTTGATGAACTGATTACTCATTTTTAAATAAGATTGTTAATTAATCTAATTTATTTTATTTGTTTATTATTTGCATTCATTTGATTAATTGTTTTTATTTGTGAAATTGAATTCACTGATGTTATCAAGGAAGTTCATGCTGTAGTTTTAGTAGTGCTTAATTAATTAATTAAATTCTTGAATTAGTTTCAATGAATTCATAATAGAATGATATGATTTCTTGATTGAGCTAATTTCTTGATCAATTGATTATTCATGTTTAATCAGATTGTTAATTAATCTAATTCATTCAATAAAATTTATTGTTTTGATCATTTGAATATGTGTTTTCAGTGGTGGAATTAAATTTGCTGATTTAACCAACGAAGTTCAGCTGCAGTTTCAAGAACACCTTCTGAAAGCCATGATTGAGATTGAGAACACCTTTTTTACCCTAGCTGAGAATTGTCAAAGGAATTGTTTGGTTATATGCGACAGAGGAGCAATGGACGCTTCAGCCTGTAAGCTTTATTTTATTTCACTTTTTCGCTTTATTTATTTTACATTCTTTGTAAGCTTTATTTTATTTCACTTTTTCACTTTATTTATTTTATATTCACTGTAACCTGGATTTTATTTCACTTTTTTATTTATTTTTTATTTCACTTTGTTTCTTTTATATAGCAGTACTGGGGGACCACACCCTCTGGAAATGCCTGAAGGGTAGAGACAATTGGCCTAACCCTACCGTCTTGAAACATCCAGCTAAATCGCGGGGATCCATCTCGGTTTGCTTGCAAAAAAAAAATAATTCCAACTCCAGGTACACGCGCTTAGCATGACACTCAAAAGCAGCGTCGGATGGTGGCAAATACTTAAGCTTCCGCTTTCGAGGGTACAAATGCACTCATAATTCATTAAGAGAGATAAAGTGGTCTGGGTGTTTTCCGTATGAGGCAACAACGACCTTTTTGCAAATCACACTGAATTTTTCTAGAACCGCAGGGCCGAGCATTGACTTCTGTATCTCTTTCAAAGGCAAAGCAATCGGTTTCTCCAATCCCCATTTCTCGACATCCTTGACCACCACACGTTTTTCTTTAGAAAACATGAAACCTACGGTATCACACCCTGAAAGCGTATGAAGAAGGTAGATGGGGTTAACAAAATCGTTCGGTAAATTGCTGCAAAGCCGATATATAGGCACTGAATAGCTGTGAGACCTGACATAAACTTTTTGCTTTTCACAATTTGGGTGGTTCCCAAGGAATAACATGTAGTGATATAGCCAGATGACAACAATGTCTGTGTCATTCGCATCGACCAAAACAACATCGAAACCTCTCTCCAAACAGTCCAACATGTGTAACAAAACTCTTGTATCGGCCTCTTCATGGGTACAGCTCAAACGCTCTTCAAAGTTTCAAAGAGCCTTCTATTAGAACAGCACTGTCTTCAAATTCTTCAATCATCGCCTTACATTGTGCTACCATATCGCCAGCCGAAACTGTTCCTTTCAGGAGGTAAAACGTCCCTTTTCTATGATCCACAATCTTGATTAGCTAGCTCCCGAAATGTCTGTCCAAACTTCTTTTTAAGCCAAAGCAGTCTATGCTTCTGCCTAACAAGTCCATTGTCAATTAAAACTTTTCTTAGCTTTTCTTTGAAATCAGAAATGTGGTAAATCCTTTTTCTTTAAGCCTAGAATCCCTTCTAAAAACTGGGCAAATATTGTTTTGTTCACATCATGCACAACGTCACATTTTGGCTTTGTAGCCATAAATTTGTCAATGCACTTTTTGTGGTACTTTGCCTAAGCTGCTATTAGGTCAGTCCCACTAACTCTGCTGAATACCACTGGCCGTGTGGCGAGAAAAAGTTTTAACATTGGGTAACTTTAGAGAGTTTTTTTTTTTTTACTGCTTCCTTTTTTTGAGCAAAACAAATAACAAGTTTTGTATGAGAAGGAAACGGTTGCAGGTTCCGAACGCGTTTTTTCTGGTAGTGCTTACATATTCAGTGCTGGAACACCGCTCTGGAGCAGAAGTTCCTTTCCTGATGGTGTACATGAGCTGGCAGTGACAGCTGGGATGCCATTTCGGACTTTTAGACAAAAAACTGTCTTTTGACGCCTGAGTAAGCAATATTCTGAAATTGGGATCAGCAGATGTTTTCAATGTCTCAAGTAGCCTCTTAGAGCTTTTGATGATTGACAGGTTTTCTTTCTTTTCATCTTGGCAAACAAAGCAAAAAGAAAAATCATTCTTTCTTATTTTTTTGGGGCTCTCAAAAATTCCAACCGTTTTCTTTAGTTATTCCATATCAAAGAATAAATTAGTGAGGTAAATTGTATGCCTTAAAAAGTTTATGTTAAAACATAGCTAACAATACTGGGAATATAACATTTTTTTACGGCTTAACAGTTTGTGACATTTCTCTAGATAAAATCCAGTTTTGTATTTGTTGTACAACTTGTATTACAGGAGTAAATTAAAGTGACGTTTACACTGGCAAGAATCCCTGTCGAGTTGAAAGGAATTCGGTCTACTTGAAAGGATTCTGATGGTGAGTAGAGAGTAGAATACAAGTAGGAAAACGTCTAGCGGGCCGGGAATTCCTTTCTTGGTGAAAGGAATTCGTGTCTACTTTAACGGAATCTCGGCGGCAGTAATGTTAAAAGACAAAAAAAAAGTTTAAGCTAGCTTTTGAGCGCAGTATTCATCACTGCTGAGATCATAAATACTATCAAAACATTTCGGTTGGCTAGTGAATTTATTCTTGTCAGATTTCCAGGTTCGAAGAATTATTTGTCACTAAGACCGGATTCTTTTCAAGTTTTCCTGCACTGTACTTAAACAAAATCGCTTTGGCTACTACTATTAACTCAGTAAAAATGACTGGCAGGCACTGACAGCAAGAAGCAAAGTAGAACATTAGCTTTTGAATTAAGTGTGATGCTGGGTGTATTTGCTAAAAGAAAAAAAAACAGACTATCCCTAGATATCACTTAACTGGATTAGTATTTTCTTTTAACTCAATAATATTATTCATTTATGAACCAGAAAAGAGAGACTGTTCACACAAGAGGTCAACACTCACCGGTAGTTGATAACCCAAAAGAGTAGGCTAGAGAGCTGTCAAAATAGCAATAAGGCGGAGACTCGTCCAGCAGCCAATCACAGACCTCCTTGGACTTTGTTAAACTAGTCAACGAACCGGGATCCTGTCCCCAGTCTGGAACCCGGATCCTGGCATAGTCATTTAACAACCAGGAAAGAGAGACTGTTTACACAAGAGTTCAACACTCACCGGTAGTTGAGAAACCAAAAGAGTAGGCTAGAAGTGAGAACTGCTAAAATAGCAATAAAACCTAAATAACTGCAGCTACAATTTATTCTACGGCTGCTAAGTAGATAATTCTTCAACGAACAATTTTTAATGAAAAACAGTTTCCATTAGCCTACGCTATTCAACTTATTTATTATATGGTCATGTGCCTGGCTTCTAACTGACCTGGGCATTCAGAGCAGGACATATCAAAATCCTTTGTACTGTAAATATGTTTCACAAGGAAAGCCTACCTTCAGTGTCTACACCTGTTGCATCAAGTGCAAATCAAGTTTAAGGTCTTCCACAATTGGGCGTTTAGACTCCTTTGCTTGACTTTTTCTATTCAGCTTATCTTGGCAAATCTATCTGGCCGGGTGAACCCTGACGCATTCACACTGGATAGATGCCGCTGCTTATCCGAGCTCAAAGTCGGGTCAATCCGCTTTTTTGTCAATAGTTCAAAAACGAGAAGGGTTAGAGAATTTCTGGATCAGTCATTTTTTGGACAATAAATCTCATACAGAAGCCGTTACAAAAAATACACCTCGTTCAGGCAAATTTTCAAGATGGATCAAGATTAATCCAAAAGAGAGATAAATTGTGTTAACTTTTTCGTCGAAATTTTGTGATTACAACTGAACGGCAAAAGATAAAACCGTTTTGAAAAGAGAATATGTTTTTTTTATTTAATCACCTTCGATCTGAGGTATAGCTGAACAATTTTGGAGTAACCTGTAATTTTTTATCGGTTTTAAGATATTTTTTGCAGTTTCAATGGATTTTTAGGGAATTTGAAGAAATGTGGATGTCGCACCCATTTGTCGACTATATAACCCCGATTTTCGTTTTCAGCTTGGTCGATTGCATTAGATTGCACACTCAAATCTTTTGCTGCTTGCTGATCCTGCTTGCTTGCTCAATCCTTAAATATCAAAATTTCCTGCTTGCTTGCTCACCTTTTCCTCCAACCTTTTCACCTTTTGCTGCTTGCTGATCCTGCTTGCTTGCTCAATCCTTAAATATCAACATTTCCTGCTTGCTAACTTTTTCACCTTTTGCTGCTTGCTGATCCTGCTTGCTTGCTCAATCCTTAAATATCAACATTTCCTGCTTGCTTGCTCAATCTTTAAATATCAACATTTCTCTCGTGTGGCTCCCTGACAAAAAGTAGCCTAGGACCTGTTCGGATTACCTCTTATTTTTGTCAAGTGAAAACTTTCCACGTTTTAGGCAACTTTTGGTAAAGGAAATGAAGGAAATGGCGTTGCTCTGTCATGTCCTTCCGTAATTCTGATTTAACTTAACATGTAAGTCCTGTACCAATGTATAAACACGAAGTTAAAACTTGCCTCTGTGCACTAACTCGGGAATTTTAAATAGCAATTCAACAGTGCCCCGGATTATAATACCCCCCGGAGTAATATGATTACTTGTAAATATGATGTCTCTTGGTCAGCATCTAAAAATCTAGCTTTGGAATGAACTATTCGCATGTTTAAGGATTTTCCATCGTTTTTGGGTGTTTACGTGTTCACAAAGTAATTTCGCATTTTAGATACTCTTTCAGTTGCTTGACAATACAGAATTATCGAGAAAAATTTAAAACTTAGAATTTGGAATGATTATTTAGAAATTTAGATTATATAGAAAAATTTGGAATGAACTTCTTGCAATCGCACGTATAAACATTTTCCATCGTCTTTGGCTGTATAAGAATTCTCAAAGTCATTTCACATTTTATATGCTCGTACAGTTACCTGACTACACAGAGTTATCAAGAAAAATTTGATTTTACACGAAATTCTAGTTGTATTTTGTATCAGATGTAGAAAATTTAAAGGGAATTAAATTCTGCTAATTTTGTAATCACTTCGTCCTTTAGTCAGCAGTCTTAAGCTTAACTAATCAGATATTTATGAGTAATTAGAGTGTTATTTGTAAATCAGTCCTGCTAAAAAGTAATTCTTTACTACTACTACCATTACTACTAGCAACTCACCGCTGCACCAAGCCACCTGAAGCCAACACAACTACGTGTACTCCTCCTCCATTCCAATCCATCCCAAAGCCTCCATGTTATAAATCTTTTATTTTATTAAAACATTACGACAACTTATATTTTAAGTTTTGTTGTGGTTTATTACGATTTTGCATGTTTTTAGTTGTGCCAAAGAAAGACTGGGAATATATAATGGCCAAAAATGGAATGAATCCTGTTGGGTTGAGAGACACTCGATACAATCATATTATCCATATGGTGACTGCGGCAAAAGGTGCTGAGGCTTTTTATACGCTTGAGGTAAAATTGTTTAAAAAAGTTCTTTTTTTTTCAGTTGATGTACAATTTGACACTTACTTTTCTTTAAAGATCAAATATAAGCTACATCCTTCGGTAAGGCTTATGATACAAAGAAAGTGCACACTTCCCATCTCCACCACCCCCTATATTTTGAACAATGTCTTATTTTTGTACTTTCATAATATAAATAAAAATCCCCCCCCCTAGGTTTAAAAAATATTTTTTCCTTGTATTTTCATGAGACAAATCGAAAACAAATCCTTGGTCAGTGAGACTTATGACCATTTTCTTCCATTAGTTACACAAATAGACTTTTACAGGTTACTTTTAAAGGTAGAAATTGACATTACTTGAAAGTACGTCCTTCAGCAAGGTCTATAGAAACAAAATGCTCAGTTGTCCCCTCTGCCTAGACTCTTAGCAATACCTTGTTTCATACTTCCATAAAAAAAAATAAAAGATCCCCCACCTAGATTTCGAAAAATGATTTTCGAAAAAAACTGAAAATAGATTAAGCACAGCCTGTTTTCGGTAAAATATACATAGAGAAGTATGCCATACTATGCTACACATTTAGCAAGCTTAACTCAGTTTAATATAGAAACTAAATACACGTTTGTGATCAATAGTGCTAATTCTGGTCCGTCAAATTAGTTTACGTCAATTAGTCAATTAGTATACATAGAGAAGTATGCCATACTATGCTACACATTTAGCAAGCTTAACTCAGTTCAATATAGAAACTAAATACAAGTTTGTGATCAATAATGCTAATTCTGGTCTGTCAAATTAGTTTACGTCAATTAGTCAATTAGTATACATAGAGAAGTATGCCATACTATGCTACACATTTAGCAAGCTTAACTCAGTTTAATATAGAAACTAAATACACGTTTGTGATCAATAGTGCTAATTCTGGTCCGTCAAATTAGTTTACGTCAATTAGTCAATTAGTATACATAGAGAAGTATGCCATACTATGCTACAGATTTAGCAAGCTTAACTCAGTTTAATATAGAAACTAAATACAAGTTTGTGATCAATAGTGCTAATTCTGGTCCGTCAAATTAGTTTACGTCAATTAGTCAATTAGTATACATAGAGAAGTATGCCATACTATGCTACACATTTAGCAAGCTTAACTCAGTTCAATATAGAAACTAAATACAAGTTTGTGATCAATAATGCTAATTCTGGTCTGTCAAATTAGTTTACGGGTTAAGGCTTCAGCCAGGTACTGAATGTTTCTACTCCCTCTGAGAAGAGGGGTCTTCTTCTTCATTCGAAAGCAGACGCTTAGGATGATCACAATTTAGCTGTCTGAATTTTTTGTTGCATTGCACAAATTTTGCGCGGCTTTCTTTCAATTGGCTCAAAAATCCCTTCAATGACACAATATTTAAGTTTACTTTAGCCCCAGACTACGTTCAGATAGTTTATCCTTGAGGTAGGACACACAATGTCCTTGTGGTTGGACCTAACATAAACATAGTTTTAAATTGAAGTCCGAGACGTTGGTAGCATAAAGCTAGGTCTATTTTAAACTTAAGGCGATATATTGTCGTTGTCTAGATCAAAGGGGTACTGACTTGACACTTTCATGTAAATCATGAATTACGAGGCAAGGAGGTTCACTAGAGGGATGATCAGAGATTAAAAAATGACAGTACCGGAGGTAAATTGAGTTATATCGATGGATTTTTACTTTTTATAAGATGGAAAGGGGCAGAAGGCTGGGTAGAGACTAGGAACTTCTAACTGATTATGAATTTCAACGTATTATTTACATCGACGACGATTTTTTTTCTTTAGTATTTTCTTTCTATTAGTGACATTGTAAAAATTGAGAAATAAGAGTGGGAGTGTATTCGCCTCCAAGGTGAAGAATTCTTTTTAGTACCTAGCTTAGATGGCGTTAATGGTAATGTGATTTTTTATGAATTGCATGCCACACCGCTCGTTACTGCCCCTTGGATGACAATTGAATGCGCAGAAATTTTCTATGGCAAGACCACTTGAATTGTTCATGGATTTGGTTTTAACAAATAAAGGAAATTGGAAAGGATTTAAAAGAAATCAGAACTTCGGACGAATTAAAAATAGAGGCTGCATGTTTTGACAACATTTCCTGAACTTTCTACTCTCGCAATCGACAAGTACTGTGAACCGTATGGGGCAAGCCCTATGGTCTTGCTGGCGTTTTATTAATTCTTCGTCAGCTAACAAAAAAAAATCCTCTTGAAGCTAATTTACTGTGATATTTCACTAATAACAAAATCTAGCCAGCGCTAAATTGAGCCAATCAGTTTTTTTCTGTAGAATTTTCTGATTGGCTCACATTAATACCAGCTGATTCTTGCTATCATTAAATAAAAAAAAATAACGCCTCTTCAACGCCTCGCTCTTTACGCTAAAATTTTTAATTGTTTTAAAAAGTAGAATTGTGGCAAAGAGTCAAACTTTAGCGTAAAGAGCGAGGGATTGCGGAGGGGACAACCCATTTCATATACGGAGTAATTTCTGTTCGTTTTAAGTTTTAATATCTCTCCTTACTTTCAGTTAAAAAAACTTGCTTTTTTTTATTTAATTTCTGAACGTTTTTGAATTAATGCATTTGATTTTGGCTCTCCGCATATTAATAAAATGAAATTTGCATATTAATTCTTTTTTTGCTAAATGGCTTTCTCTTAGTTTTGATTAGACGATTTTGAGAAATAAGGGGTGGGGAAGGAGGCCTAGTTGCCCTCCAATTTTTCGGTTACTTAAAAAGGCAACTAGAACTTTTAATTTTTAACGAACGTTTTTATTAGTAAAAAATATACGTAAATTAAGAATTAACTTACGTAACAAACTTTTATATTCTTATATTTTTTATTATGTATATGAGGGGGTTTGTCCCCTCGTTAATAACTCGCTCTTTACACTAAATCTTAAGCTTTGTCCCAATTCTTTAAGAATGACCCCTGAATCAGAAAGGCCGTAGAATAAATAGTTGAAATTACTAAAAATACTTTAGCATAAAGAGCAAGGTATTTATCTCTTCCTAAATACCTCGCTCTTTATGCTAAAGTATTTTTAGAACCCCTCATATGCGTAATAATCTCTGTTCGTATTAAGTTTTAATGCTACTCCTTACTTTCAGTTGAAAAAAACTTTTTCATGTTAATTTTTTCATTGTTTTTTTTTATAGTAATGCTAGAAAATCCAGCGCCCTTTTCATTGAATTTCTCTTCCCCCATGACATATTCCTCCAAGGAAAGATCCTCCCACATAGTCCCCTCCCCTCAACCCCAACCCCAAACCCAAAAAATCCCCCTGAAAACGTCTGTACACTTGCCAATAACCATTACTGTATGTAAACACTGGACAAAGTTTGTAACTTGCAGCCCCTCCCCCAGGGACTGTAGGGGAGTGAGTCATCCCAAAGACATAGTTATTATGGTTTTCGACTATGCGGAACAAAATGGCTATCACAAAATTTGGTCCGTTGACTTTGGGAAAAAAATGTGTGGGAGGGGGCCTAGGTGCCCTCCAATTTTTTCGGTCACTTAAAAAGGGCACTAGAACTTTTCATTTCCGTTAGAATGAGCCCTCTTGCAAGGTTTTAAGGCCACTTGGTCGATACGATGACCCCTGAAAAAAAAAAACACCCATCCGTGATCTGTTCTCTGGCAAAAAACATATTCCCCCAGAAAATCGTTCCCCCAACTCTTCTCAACTCCCCCCTCAACCTAAAAATCCCCCAGAAAACGTCTGTACTCTTCCAAATAACCCATTACTATATGTAAGCACTGGTCAAAGTTTGTAACTTGTGGCCCCTCCCACGGGGACTGTGGGGGAGTAATTCGTCCCCAAAAACATATTTATAAGGCTTTTTGACTACGCTGAATAAAATGGCTATCTCAGAATTTTGATCCAGTGACTTTGGGAAAATAATTAGCGTGGCAGGGGGCCTAGGTGCCCTCCAAATGTTTCGGTTAATTAAAAAGGGCACTAGAACTTTTCATTTCCGTTGGAATGAGCCCTCTCGCAAGATTCTCGGACCACTGGGTCGATACGATCACCCCTGGGAAAAAAAAACAAAAAACAAAAAAACAAACAAATAAACACGCATCCGCGATCTGCCTTCTGGCAAAAAATACAAAATTCCACGTTTTCAAACAGTTCGTGGTAATGAACTGTAGTAAGGAGCGATCCGGCTCAATAGTAACCAAAACTCTAAAAAATTGAATTTTGATATCAATAGCTACATGAAAAGAATCGCATTTTAATGCTGATTTTAAATATATAAGTTTCATCTAGTTTAGTCTTACCCATCAAAAGTTACGAGCCTGAGAAAATTTGCGTTATTTAGAAAAATAGGGGGAAACACCCCCTAAAAGTCGTAGGATATTAACGAAAATGACACCATCAGATTGAGCGTATCAGAGAACCCTACTGTAGAAGTTTCAAGCTCCTATCTACAAAAATGTGGAATTTTGTATTTTTTGCCAGAAGACAAATCACGGGTGCGTGTTTATTTATTTATTTTTTTTTTTCTTTTCCCCAGGGGTCATCGTATCGACCAAGTGGTCCTAGAATGTCGCAAGAGGGCTCATTCTAACGGAAATGAAAAGTTCTAGTGCCCTTTTTAAGTGAACAAAAAAATTGGAGGGCATCTAGGCCCCCTCCCACGCTCATTTTTTCCCAAAGTCAACGGATCAAAATTTTGAGATAGCCATTTTGTTCAGCATAGTCGAAAACTATAATAACTATTTCTTTGGAGATGACTTACTCCCCCACAGTCCCTGGGGGAGGGGCTGCAAGTTACAACTTCGACCAGTGTTTACATATAATAATGGTTATTGGGAAGTGTACAGACGTTTTCAGGGGGATTTTTTGGTTTTGGGGGTAGGGTTGAGGGGAGGGGGCTATGGGGGAGGATCTTTCCTTGGAGAAATATGTCATGGGGGAAGAAAAATTCAATGAAAAGGGCGCAGGGCACAGGACGAATCTGGTCACGTTAGAAAAAAACGTCAAATTCAGAGCTTAATATACAATGCTGGGTGTTCGGAGCCTCTCTATTATGGAGTATAATTTGAAAATAACACAACAATACGAGCGATAAAACATATATACCACAACCATAACTCAACTAACGAAAGAACTGCTAAGAGATAACACAACTATAAAGCGAAAACAGGTGAAAACTAACGGGAAAATAAACGAACTAAGAGGTGGAAGGGGCCCAGAGAAAAAATATAATCCTTTTCCAATTTTGAGCCTAACTTCCGCAAAGGAGTAATAATGTCAGAAGCCCCGAAATACCAAATTATTTTCTTTTTCCTATAAGACCGGGGTAAATGAAACAGAAACGTACAATAGCGGAAATATAATATACACAATTCAGCCAGATCTTGTCTTTTTTTCAGGATAGGTGAAATACCAGATAGGAAAAGTATAGAATGGTCGCAAAAACTAGTGTATAGCAATGCAAGCGCTTTTCGATAATAATGACCACGATTAGCTACTATTTTACCATAACCCGCTTTAAGTTTTCTTGAATATGCCGTACAATATTGATCCTAAAAGCTAGTAGATTCCAATAAATATGAATGCTTGACCGCCGCAAATCAGAGACACTAATGGATGGAGAAGTTAGAACGCGGATTTCAAATGGGCATAGACTTTGCATTAAAGACTGGGTACTCACACTTATCAATATTCAATGACAGACCAACAGTTTTGAAATGTTTTGAAATAGATGATACGGAATTCGAGAGGCTAGATCTAGAAGTATATCATCCGCATATGCAACACAAGAGACATTTACCAAATTACAAAAAAGAAAGGGCATAATTTTGTATAACACACTGCGGATACAAATACTGAAAAGATACGGTGAAAGAACACCACCTTGATGCACTTCCAAGCGGGTTGGAATATTCCCATAACAATTAGAGTGAAACTTAACCGAATATGGGAATCAAACAGTTCGTGGTAACGAACTGTAGTATTGAGCGACCCGGCTCAATAGTAAACGAAACTCTAAAAAGCGGAATTTCGATGCTAAAAGATATGTCAAAAGAATCGGATTTTTATGCTGATTTTAAATATATACGTTTCATCAAATTTAGTCTTGGTCATCAAAAGTTACGAGCCTGAGAAAATTTGCCTTATTTTGGAAAATAGGGGGTAACACCCCCTAAAAGTCATAGGATCTTAACAAAAATTGCACCATCGCATTCAGCGTATCAGAGAACCCTATGTAAAAAATTTCAAGGTCCAATCTACAAAAATGTGGAATTTCGTATTTTTTGCCAGAAGACAAATCACGGGTGAGTGTCTATTTGTTTTTTTGTTTTTTTTTCCCAGGGGTCATCGTATCGACCAAGTGGTCCTAGAGTGTTGCAAGAGGGCTCATTCTAACGGAAATAAAAAGTTCCAGTGCCCTTTTTAAGTGACAAAAAAAATTGGAGGGCACCTAGGCCCCCTCCCACGCTCATTTTTTCCCAAAGTCAACGGGTCAAAATTTTGAGATAGCCATTTTGTTCCGCATAGTCGAAAACCATAATAACTATGTCTTTGGGGATGACTTACCCCCCACAGTCCCTGGGGGAGGGGCTGCAAGTTACAAACTTTGACCAATGTTTACATACAGTAATAGTTACTGGGAAGTGTACCGACGTTATCAATGGGATTTTTTTGGTTTGGGTGTGGGGTTCAGGGGAGGGGGGCTATATGGGAGGATCTTTCCTTGGAGGAATATTTCATGGGGGAAGAGAAATTCAATGAAAAGGGCGAAGGACTTTCTAGCATTACTATAAAATAAACAATGAAAATATAAACATGAAAAAGTTTTTTCAATTGAAAGTAAGGAGAAGCATTAAAACTTAAAACAAACAGAGATTATTACGCATATGAGGGGTTCTAAAAATACTTTAGCATAAAGAGCGAGGTATTTAGGAGGAGATAAATACTTCGCTCTTTATGCTAAAAATTTTTTAAGTAATTTCAACTATTTATTCTACGGCCTTTCTGATTCAGGGGTCATTCTTAAAGAATTGGGACAAAACAAGATTTAGTGTGAAGAGCAAGGTATTAACGAGGGGACCAACCCTCTCATATATATAATCAAAAATATAAGAATATAAAAGTTTGTTACGTAAGTTAATTCTTAAGTTACGTATTTTGTTTACTAATAAAAACGTTCGTTAAAAATTAAAAGATCTAGTTGCCTTTTTAAGTAACCGAAAAATTGGAGGGCAACTAGGCCTCCTTCCCCACCCCTTATTTCTCAAAATCGTCTGATCAAAACTAAGAGAAAGCCATTTAGCAAAAAAAAAGAATTAATATGCAAATTTCATTTTAATAATTTATGAACGGAGAGCTAAAATCAGACATGCATTAATTCAAAAATTTCAGAAATTAAATAAAAAAAACAAGTTTTTTGAAATGAAAGTAAGGAGCGACATTAAAACTTAAAACGAACAGAAATTACTCCGTATATGAAAGGGGCTTTTCCTCCTCGACACCCCGCTCCTTGCGCTAAAGTTTGATTCTTTCTCGCAACTCTACTTTTTAAAACAATAAAAAACTTTAGCGTAAGGAGCGGGGTGTCGAGGAGGAAAAGCCCCTTTCAAATACGGAGCAATTTCCGTTCGTTTTAAGTTTTAATGTCGCTCCTTACTTTCATTTCAAAAAACTTGTTTTTTTTTTATTTAATTGTAGATAGGAGCTTGAAATTTTTGCTATCTGATACGCTGAATGCGATGGTGTGATTTTCGTTAAGATTATTTGACTTTTATGGGATGTTTCCCCCTATTTTCCAAAATAAGACAAATTTTCTCAGGCTCGTAACTTTTGATGACAAAGATTAAATTTGATGAAACTTATATATTTAAAATCAGCATGAAAATTCGATTCTTATGATCTATCTTTTAGCATCAAACTTCCGTTGTTTAGAGTTTCGTTTACTATTGAGCCGGGTCGCTCCTTACTAGAGTTCGTTACCACGAACTGTTTGATTAAAATATCATTGCGAATAGGCCTTTACTTATATTAATAATCACTTATATTCTCTTTTTCCCTCATCTTTCATTTTAGTAATTGGTTTGGGTGGATGGAAAACATTCTAGGGAATAATTGTATTTTTTGTTGCTTTCATTTTTGAAGATAAACCTTCCAACAAGACTGTATTGGGAGGGGGGATTACTGTGTTTCATCCCCCTCCCGAACTTTTGGTCCAACTCGTAAAAAAGGTAACAAAAATGCATATAAACAAATTGTTGATGTGTTTTGTAAAGTTTTGTTTGTGAAACCCCTGAAAACAATAGACCTCTGAACAAAATCCTGGAAACGCCCTTGCCTTCCAGTAAGATTTTTTAATTCTGTTTGATTTCTCATTTCTTGGTTAGTCAACATACCTAGTTCACCAGTTCCTGTTAGAATTCTCCAGCAGGGGTAAGACTTGAAAATGGCCTTTCTTAATATATTCTTTTTTTCACTTTTCCGTCACTTACTGAGTAACTTTTCACTTCATCAAGAGGACATTTTGGATCCTTATATGTTTAAAGTTAATATTTAAAGTCAGGGGATTTGCCCCCCCTCGAAATGTTTGTCCGACTCGTAAAGAAATAACAAAAATACAAATGAACAAATTTTTGATATGTTTTTTAAAGTTTTTTCGCACCCCCTCCTCAACCTGGAAAGTATCTAGAAAATATATATATATATACATACATATATATATATATATATATATATATGTATATATATATATATATATATATATATATATATATATATATATATATATATATATATATATATATATATATATATATATATATATATATATATATATATATAACAGATGTCCGAAATCAGGCACTGTTCAATTGCTGAGGCATTACCAAGGGAATAAATTAAATTAATGAAACTCTAGGTGAAGGGACATTAACTTTTTTAAGCCTAGGAAAATCGGGATCATTAAAAATTTTCATTATAAGCTGTGAGTGATGCTTAAAAAGAAATGCTCAACTGGTCTTGTAGCTACAAGTCAACTGTAAAACACCAATTTTACCCTGTATTTCCTAATACCTCATTTTACCAATTTTACCTTATTTTACCAATTTTACTTACCGAGTTTTTATTTTACGATAATTTACAACACTACCTGTAGCCAATATATGTTCCAGGCAACTTTTGAGACGGATGACCGATTATGGCGAATAAGAAATGCTAAGTTTTTTTAATTAAACGAATTCGCGGTATATTTTGTATTCTTTTATCTGTTTTGTTTAGCTTTTTTCGTCCTTTTTTGGTGCTTAGGATGGACTGTACACATTAGTTCAAAGTTTTGCCATTACTTCTGCAATAATTAAGCTCATTCGGTTTTATATTCTGGATATGTTATGTTTTTATGGCACTTGGTATTTACCATGTTACATATAGCAATCGCAAATTCTGTCGGCCTGTCTGTCGGTCCCGGTTTTGCTACTATAGGCACTTCCAGGTAAGCTAGGACGATGAAATTTCGCAGGCGTATCAGGGACCGGACCATATTAAATTAAAAATAGTCATTTTCTCGATTTGACCATCTGGGGAGGGGGAGTGGGGGGCCGGTTAATTCGGAAAAAAGAAAAAATGAAGTATTTTTAAATTACGAACGGTTGATCAGATCTTAATGAAATTTGATGTTTGGAAGGATATCGTGTCTTAGAGCTCTTATTTTAAATCCCGACCGGATCTGGCGACATTGGGGGGGGGGGAGTTGGGAGGAGGAAACCTAAAATCTTGGAAAACACTTAGAGTGGAGGGATCGGGATGAAACTTGGTGGGAAAAATAAGCACAAGTACTAGATACATGATTGACATAACTGGAATGGACCCGCTCTCTTCGGGGTAGTTGGGGGGGGGGGTTAATTCTGAAAAATTAAAAAAATGAGGTATTTTTAACTTACGAACGGGTGATCGGATCTCAATGAAATTTGATATTTAGAAGGATATCGTGTCTCAAAGCTCTTATTTTAAATCCCGACAGGATCTGGTGACATTGGAGAGGGGGAGTTGGAGGGAACCTAAAATCAT
The DNA here is from genome assembly GCF_032884065.1 of Artemia franciscana. Lineage (NCBI taxonomy): Eukaryota > Metazoa > Arthropoda > Branchiopoda > Anostraca > Artemiidae > Artemia > Artemia franciscana. The sequence goes on from NC_088866.1 coordinate 3,009,609, forward strand.
GGAAAACGCTTAGAGTGGAGGGATCAGGATGAAACTTGGTGTTTACGAAGGAGTGATCAGATCTTCATGAAACTTCATATTTAGAAGGAACTCGTAACCCAGATCTCTTATTTTAAATCTCGACCGGATCCAATGTCATTGGGGGGGGCAGTTGAGGGGGACCGGAAATCTTAGAAAATACTTAAAGCGGAGAGATCAGGATGAAACTGGAGAGGAACAATAAAAACAAGTCTAAGATACATGACTGACATAACCGGACCGGATCCGCTCTCTTTGGTGAAGTTGGGGGGGGATTCGGAAAAATGAGGTATTTGTAGCTTACGAACGGGTGACCAGATATTAATGAAATTTGATATTTAGAAGGATCTTGTGCTTTAAAGCTCTTATTTAAATTCCGACCAGATCCTATTATATTAGGGGGAGTTGGAGGGGGAAGTGAAAATTGGGGTATTTTTATCTTACGAATAGGTGATTGGATCATAATGAAACTTGATATATAGAAGGATCTTATGCTTCAGATGCTCTGTTTTTGGCTCGAATTGGATCCGGGGACATAGGGGGTTGGAGGAGGGAAACAGAAATCTTGAAAAATGCTTATAGTGGAGAGATCGGGATGAAACTTGATGGGAAGAATAAGCACAAATTCTAGATACGTGATTGACATAATTGGAACGGATTCGTTCTCTTTGGAGGAGCTGGGGGGTGTTAATTTGGAAGATTTAGAAAAATTGAGGTATTTCTAACTTGACCGGATCTTAATTAAATTTGATATTTAGAAGGAATTCATGTCTCAGAGCTTTTATTTCAAATCCCGACCAGATCTGTTGACATTGAGGGGAGATGGAGGGGAAATCGGAAATCTTGGAAAACGCTTAGAGTGGAGGAATCAGGATGATCCTTGGTGGATAAAATAGGCAAATGTCGTAGATACGTGTTTGCCGTAACCGTACTGGATTCGCTCTCTTTGGGGGAGTAGGAGGGAGGGGTTCAGTGCTTTGCTGAGTTTGGTGCTTCTGGACGTGCTAAGACAATGAAAATTGGTAGGCGTGTCAGGGAGCTGCACAAATTCACTTGATAAAGTCGTTATTCGGACTTCTCCGTAACAAGGAATTATCCGTACCAAATAGTTTTCCCCTCGGCACAATTCTGTCACAGACATTTGCAGTACAATACTCAGAGGTGCCAATTGAAGGGAATAATTAACATCGTCTCAGATTTTAGAAAATCGCTTCTTGGGGTCGTTTTATTAAGAAAGCCCCTCCTACATTCTAAATACTTTTTTTGGTATGTGAATAAAAAAGATTAGGAGTCACTACCTCCACCCCCACACATTTTCAAGAATTGTAGCCCGACTATTCTTCTTAAACTTGCATGTAAATTAGTCTCTATTTTAGGTTCTAATAATCTTGCTGATTTGTTTAATAAGTGTGCTTTCATGATTTAATTAGTAAGAAATTCATGCAAGAGGATTCTTGTAATTATCCTCTGTTTTTGTTTCGTCTCCATGGTTACCAAGAAATAAAGCAGGAATGATCCGTCTTTAAAAAAGCTGGGGCGTGAAGATCTATTCTAAATCAGTGGTTCCCAACCTTTTTCGGTCCGCGTACCCCTAGTCAAGGCCCAAAAAGTTTGCGTACCCCTTTCTTGAGAATCGTTGTTTTACTTTTTTCTTAACTAAAATCAGATTTTCAAAAACACGAGATTTATTGTCCAATATGACGGTGCTTAAATGTACGTACAAAATCAATGAGAAACTTGAGGCTGCTTTTTTGCTAAAATATTATCAAATCTTGGCTCGATGTCACTAACGGCAATTATAAGGTCATTTTGTACACTCAGTCTGTTTCTGTGTTTGGTTTTGATCAATGACATTGCCGAAAATGACACTTCACAAAGGTAAGTGGATCCGAATGGTAACAAAGCAGACATGGCGATTTCACTTAGTTCCTTGTATTCTCCTTTCACCTCCAGCCAAAACTGGGAAACAGTTACATTTTGGAATTTCAGTTCTAAGGCGCGATCACTGGCAAGTTCGATCAGATTCTCTGTAAGCTTGTCACTAAGACCGGAGCTTGAGGTCACGTCTTCAACAAATGGATTTTGGATCCAATCCTGCGTTCTATCTTGGTTCATAATCGATGGGAAATATGACACAAGTTCATCTCGCAACTTTGTCAGATGCTCCCGAATACAATCACAGATTGTGTTGAGGTTATCAATTTCACTATCGTCCGCAAACTTGTCAAGGGTCGGGAAGACACTAACGCTGTTTCTTTAAACCTTTTTAAGCCAGAACTCCAATTTCTTGATGAAAGCACACATCTTCGAATTCAGGGAGAGTTCGTCCGTCCGGAAACCTTGCATTGACAGATTCAAGTCATTCAGTTTGTCGAAAATATCCGCAAGATAGGCCAGCCTGCAGACCCAGTCCTGGTTTTCAAAAAGTGAACTGAATGCAGATTTTTGCTCCAGAAGAAACATATGAACTTCTTGTCGAAGCTCGAAAAGTCTGTTTAAAATCTTCCCACGAGACAATCAGCGAACTTCTGTGTGCAGAAGTAAATGTTTATGTTCTGAACCCATCTCTTGGCACAGCAACTTGAACATTCTTGAGTTCAGTGGTCGGGCTTTGATGAAGTTGATCACTTTTACAGCCTCGTTGAGGGTCTCGTGCAGATGTGCGTTCATCCTTTTCGATGCAAGAGCTTGCCTGTGAATGATGCAGTGCAACCACTTCACCTTTGGATTTTTCTTCCTTATCCAGGCCATGAGCCCATTATTCTTCCCTGTTAGGGCGGCAGCTCCATCACTGCAAACTGATAGACACCAGTCCCACAAGATGCCCCCTTCTGCGAAGAATTTGTCAATCACCTTGAATAGTTCTTCTCCTGTTGTTCTTGACTGTAGGTTTTGACAAAACAGAATATTTTCTCTTATGTCAGAACAATCTTGATATCGAACAAAGACGATCACCTGGGCTTCACCTGACACATCCGTGCTTTCGTCAAGCTGTAACGCAAACATCTTCGTCAACTTTATTTGCTCAATAACCTGCATGACAATATCGCTTGCAATGTCTTCTATCCTTCTTGAAATGGTATTGTTCGACACAGGTATAGACTGAAGGGCAGTAGCAGTTTTCGTGTCAAACATTATTTCACTGACTTTCACTAGTGCTGGTAATATCAGACATTCGGCGATGGTGTGCGGTTTTTTCTGTTTCGCAACTAAATATGAAACAGCATACGAAGCCCGGAGAGCCTTTGAAGAAACTGATGCCACTTTTGCAATTTCCAAACAGTTACTAGCGAATGCTTCTTGTTTACGCTTGAAAAACTCTATGGGCTTACCGACATGAGAAGGGTGCACAGTACTGAGATGCCGGTTCATATGCGCAGGTTTCATGGAACTGTTGGCCAAGACTTGACCACAAAGAACGCACTGTGCATTCACTGGATCAGACTTTGTCGCACTAAATCCGAGCCCTAGGTATTCTGACAAATATCGACGCACTTCGACCGATGATTCGTCATATTTCTTCTTCTTAGGTGCAGGTTCAGAGTTTTGGGTACCATCATTCGGCTTCTTGTTATTCCTGATGAGGAATCTATCCATCTTTGTTTGCAACCACAATTCACGAACTTCGTGTTTCAACAGATGACAAGATACTGAACTCGCTGAGTTTAAATCGAGACCTTACGGCTATGGAGAAAAATTAGCATCGAGACCTTACGGCTATGGAGAAAAATTAGCGGGTTACTGAAAGTGAAAGTTTTGAAAATGAGTCTGAAATTACGTACAATGGGTTATGTTATCTGATTTTGAGGGAAATGTTGGAACTGAGTCAGAAACAAGTTTTAAAGATGTAGACTAAATTAATTTTGGGACCTTCGCGTACCCCCTGCGAGGGTTTCGCGTACCCCCTGGGGTACGCGTACCACCGGTTGGGAACCACTGTTCTAAATAATTATAATCCTGAAAAAGATATGATTAAGTTATACACATATTGAGTATGTTAAGCAAATAATATATATTATTTATATTGAATATAGAGATAATTAATAGTTATGTGGAATTATCTTTTTTTTTTGGTTGCATAGCATCACTGCCTGGCAAAAAGGTCATACGTAATATTTCAAAAGTGGGATAATTACCAGAATCCGTATATATATATATATATATATATATATATATATATATATATATATATATATATATATATATATATATATATATATATATATATATATATATAATTACCAGAATCCGTATATATATATATATATATATATATATATATATATATATATATATATATATATATATATATATATATATATATATATATATTTATATATATATATATATATATATATATATTCCTTTTTCCTTTTTTTTGCTTCATCAAAATGCTGAGATTTTACATACAAGACTATTTAATTTAAAAAAAAGTTTTGCTGATGGAAGTAAAGAGTGAAGAGGAAACTTCAACTTCAAATTATTGCTCTGCAGCCAATATATTTTCAATATTGGTTCAATAAACTGACTTGTAATATTTGTCTGAATTTGTAGCAGCAGGCGTATTTCCTAAAGGAGCAGAAAAAAAAGGACACATAAGTAATACGCATTCAGAAAAGTGGTCTTGAAAAGTGAATTAGAAAAGTGAAGTTGAACTTCAACTTCAATTTCAAATTATTGCTCCGCAGCCAATATATTTGTAATATTGGTTCAATAAACTGACTTTTAATATTGTTCTGAACTTGTAGCAGCAGGCGTATTTCCAAAAGGAGCAGAAGAAAAAAGAAAAGAAAAAAAAGGACACATAAGTGATACGCATTCAGAAAAGTGATCTTCCTTGTTGTTCAAGGTGTAATGGGGGGTGGCTTTATTTATCCTGTGTAGGTTTTTCGACAATGGTGATTCTGATAGTATACTTTTCCCTACGATCGGAACTGATTTTTGAGGAGTTTCTGTATGACCATATCCAGAGGGGGCTAGGATATATACCCCCCCCCTCGAAAAAACCGTTTCGAGCTCTTTCAAAATTCCTGTAAATGTGTTTTCTAAGTAGTATTTTACTATTCAGATTAATTAAAATAATAATCACCATTTCTGAATCAGCAACAAATTAAACGTGTAATAATTAATGAATAAATAAATTCTTATTGTCATTTTATTTATAATATTTTTAATTGTATTATTAAGTTTCATCATATTACATCCGTATTTTTTGACACGAAAGGTGAAATCATATTCTCTTTGGGTAGGTAAAATCACGAAGTTATGGAAGCTACAATAGCGGGACGAGACAATTGCTATCTGCTTACCTTGAAGGAGTAAATTTTTCTTACTCAAATTTGTTTGACCCGTCGTTTTCCTGTGTTTGTCCCGCATTTGCACCTCAGTTTTGTAACTAGTGCTAAATTTTGAGGGACTTGAATTTTTTTTTTTTTTGTTTGTGTGTCAGTTCACTCTAACTATGTGTGGGGTTAATTGTCTTCATATATCCAACTTTGCCAATATTTTTCTTAAAGCGATTAGCTGAATTTTTGGGGTCCAATGCTTAGACCCCAAAGAAGATTTACAAAGTACCAAGGACGCCAAAATAAATACACACCTAGACCCATCTTAGGCTCACTCATCCCTGAAATTGGTGATTTTTTAAGATTTTTCTTTTGGCTGTTTCAAAATTATGAAACATTTAAGGCAGTGCCGCATTATCGTCAGTGTTGACACATTGAACCGTTAAAATGTATTAGCAAAACTATTTACTTTAATTTGACAACACTTTTTGTCCGACAAAATTAAAATATTAGTAATATCTTGGTCTCTAAAGACAACTGCTCTTTCAAAGGAATATACATCATCTTAAGCTGTTTGAAAAAAAAAAAAAACGATGAATTTTCGTCTGAGTTTCTTTTTTTTAATCTGTCGCCGCTATTACGAAAAACTGTATAACTCCATGTGAAGATCTTTTCATTATAAATTGAGATCCCAATGTTCCTTTTTTTTTTTTAGACGTTCATGATTTCCGCTTAAACAATTCAAATAGTCATATTTCATTTTCACTGTCGTTGGTAATTTAATGTAATTTGATTAGCCATTCAAAGTTCTTAAATTATTTGTAGTTATGTAAGTTTCGACTTAACCAATTCAAACAATCATATTTTATTTTCACTGTTCTTGGTAATTTAAAGTTCTTAAACTGTATGAAGTTGTATAAGTCTCCACATAATCAATTTGAATATCATCTTTTAAATTTCACTGTCTTTGGTAATTTAAAGCAATTTAATTGGCAATAATGGGTAACTTAAAGCTCCTAATCTATATTTTGTTGTATAAGTTTCGATTTAACAAATTCAAACTGTCAGATTTGATTTTCACTGTCCTTGGTACCTTAACGGAATTTAATTGGAAATAATTGGTAATTTAAAGTTCTTAAACTGTATGAAGTTGTATAAGTCTCCACATAATCAATTTGAATATCATCTTTTAAATTTCACCGTCCTTGGTAATTTAAAGAAATTTAATTGGCAATAATGGGTAACTTAAAGCTCCTAACCTATATTTTGTTGTATAAGTTTCGACTTAACAAATTCAAACTGTCAGATTTGATTTTCACTGTCCTTGGTACTTTAACGGAATTTAATTGGAAATAATTGGTAATTTAAAGTTCTTAAACTATATGTTGCTGTATAAGTTTCAACTCAACCAGTTCCACCATATTTTTATTTTTACTGTCCTTGGTGCTTTAAGGTGGGATTTGAAACTTGACAATAATAAATGTCCACAGTGACCTTGAATAATTTCTGAGGGAAATATACCTTACCCACTTGGATATATATATATATATATATATATATATATATATATATATATATATATATATATATATATATATATATATATATATATATATATATATATATATATATATATATATATATATATATATATATATATATATATATATATATATATATATATATATATATATATATATGAATATATATTTGTATTGTTCCTGTGTATCCTGTGTCTGCCCCACGTTTATAAACCGCATTGTAGTTAGCAGTAAATTTGGGGAGTAGATTTCCGTTTATATGGTCGAGTTCATGCCTGGCAAAGATCCAAAATTTAAGACTCTACACCTTTTCTTAGAAAAGTTGGAGCTTGAAGCTAGTACCTCAAATCCCTAGTTTATTTGACATTTTTACAATTTTCTCCGATTTGTCTCGGGGGTGTGATGTGAGCATTTACTTTATTTGAATGTATGCCAAATGGCGTTTCGGTATTTCTGCATTGCTATGGATTTAGTCCAAACTTAGCAAATCACTGCGTTTTCATGATTTTGTATATTTGTTTTTTATTTTGCTTTTAACATAAGAATATGCAGTACAATCAGGAACTCTTTTTTTTATGGCTACAAAGTTGTAATGAATGTAAATTAACACACTACAATTGATGTAAATATAAATATCATAAAATTTTGTTTACCCAACGGCTAATTTTTTTTTTTAGAGAAAGTTTGCCCTTTTTTGTTGGCAGTTTATAAGGAACAACTTAACGCAAATATACAAAAGAAAATAACTGAATATTTAATGTTTTTTAATACCTAATGTTTGACCGGACCTTTAATGTGTGTTCTTTCAAGTCGTATCTCATACTTGGAGTCATGCTAATACTAGTACTAACAACTCACTGTAGCACCGATCTGGTTTAGTAAAACAGCTGCGTTTGCTCCTCCTCCATCTCAACCTATTCAAAGCTTTTCATTTTGCCTCTGATGGATGGCCAAAAAGTACAATCTTTGGCAATCTGTCATCTCTACCCATCTTAATTTTTCTTTGATCATAGTCCCAAAAAGTTGGGTCAAACCCACAGCTTAATTTTTTTGTATATACTCAGTCAATGGAGTATATCAACTCCCCACACACAATTCTACCGCTCTAATGCTCTCATATAAAAGGAAACTACTGAGTGTATAAAAATAAAATAAAGAACAATGGCTTTTACACTAAACACTGCATCAGAGCTAGTATTTAAGTCCATGTAAAATTGTAAGTTCGCTACTGGTTTACGTTGACCGAGGGATTGACTTTCCGCCACACGGCTTACATCTCAAACTGCCACTTGTTCTTCCACGCATGGTACACTCTTTCCATACCACGTCTCTTTGCTCCACACATGAAGCACTTCGCACTGTATATGGCACACTTTACGTCACGCATGGCATACATCCACGTGGCTCGTACCACCTGGTGTGCATGTTCTTTGAAAGGGACAACTCCATTTTGTTGGTGCATAAATTTTAAACATCAGGCAGAAGGGCCGGAAGAGTTTTTTTTTTTGGGGGGGGTATGTTTTAGACATGAGATATTAGACATGAGGCATATCTGAGTTTTTGTTCGTATAAATGTTTTTCTAAAGCTACTTCCGGTGGGTGGGCACTTGGGTGAGTAACGAGAGATAGCCCGAGATAGGCATGCCCGTCTTTGTTATATGTGTATAGCAACTTTACTTACTTTATAACTATTAATTAATTTGCTATTGAATGATTAATTTATAGATTGATTAATTCTGTTTGAAATTTTTTTTTTTCTAATTCTCTATATAAGTTTAGCTGGGTGCCCTGAAATATCTATAGATGCAAGTAACCAAAATTCTAGAGTGGATTAGATATTTTAAGTATTTTTTTTATATTAATGAGAGGGAGGAGTGGGACCTTGCATTTCTCCTCTCCCTATGCATATACGTCTGACTTTTGGTATATTCCAAAATTTGATCTCTACTTTTATAGCTAGAAAGTACACTTTTTGGGGTTTGAAGAAGTATTTAGGGTTTGATGGGGTTTTGTTTAGTTTTGCATCAAATTTTTGGAGCACGTTCCTTTGAAATAACTAAACTAGCACGATATTTTGCTAAGTAAATCTAAAAAATATCTGGGGTTTACCCTAACGTTTTGAAGTACTATCTTATTAGATGTGGTTATTATGCATGACAAACGTCAATAATAAGTGAATTACTTGGAAAATATTAGAAGCTATAGGAGAAACCATAAAAACTCGACATTCCATTGGGAGAGGGGATTTTCCGGCTCACAAGACTTCTATAGGTACGTCCCTCTCTTTGTATGTTCTGGTTTTTCTTCTGTTTAGACTTAATCTTCTTTTTATGTTTTTAATCGTATAGATTTTTATGTAATAGTTATATTTTTATTTTTTATTTATTATGATTTATATTCTTATCTCCTGTTGTAAAACCAGAGAAGTCATAAATATACACAACCACATTCTGTGTTTTCAGTAAAGCCAGCGGAATAGCAACATGAAAGAAAACTTCCAGAAGCTATAGCCTATTTACACGCATTTTCTCAGTCTAATTTGTCCATTTACCTGTCTGATTTGAAATAGTCATAGCTCGGAGAACCTTATAATTGAAGACGCTGAATATGTTCTGTTTTGCATTCCCCTCAACTGAGGAGGAATTCCTATTTTCTCTTTAATATTAATAAAAAAAAAAATAACAATACAAGTCTATAATTAAATCTTCAGAGATTATCTATCGGGCATTAAATAATTTTTTTGGCGAATTTTTTCTGCTAAGCTGTTCTCCGATGGGAGATCAGATAGTCAGTTAATCAATATATTGATCCGGTATATCGATATATTTGGTATATAGGATATATTCAATGTTTGATATAATAATTTTGATATATTAAATTTATTAACTTCGATATAATAATTTCGATGTGTTCGATATAACAACTGAATATATTTAATATATCGATTCTGTTTAGATCAGTCAAAGTTTGGTCCTCCTAATTTTTGTTGCCGTATTGATCCTCCCTTTGAGAACACTTTAGATAACGTTTTTGAGAAAATGTCTTAGGTGTGGCAGCGACTAAATATATTTTCCGACAAAATACCTTTAGGTGTGGCAGCTATGAAATATATTTTAAAGTATCTTAAAATGCTACTCTTTACCGATATTTTGTTATTGTGCGTATTTTGCTTTTTTATATGTTTTTAAAATTCCCTGTAGATGGCGGATAACACACACACACATATATATATATATAAATATATATATATATATATATATATATATATATATATATATATATATATATATATATATATATATATATATATATATATGTATATATATATATATATATATATATATATATATATATATATATATATATATATATATATATAGTTCTTATTGTTTAGGATCATTTGGCTCGTAGTGAATCCTTACCAGCTGCACAAATGTTAGATGATAGAGCAGCCGAAGCATGGATTGGACATCCCTATTTTGATGTTATTGACAATTCAACAGAATTTGACACCAAACTCAGAAGAATGATCTCTGTAAGTTTTTTTTTACGAAACAGACAACAGTACCACAACATTTTTAGAGTTTTAAGTTTTTGGGGTTTAACACCATCATTAGGGTTTAAGAGCCTCTATTAAATTATTTGACATATACCAAATGGATAAAATTTTGAGGCTGCTTAGCTGAGAGATACTAAAATAAATTTTTATATTATTAGTAGTCTTGCGAAGGTCGAAAAATGATATTTGTAAGTCTATTTGCTTTTTTTCTTTCTTTTCTTTTTTTATATAAACTTTAATCTTTTATTAAAATCTTTAAATAATCTTTAATTAAAAATCTTTTTTATATAAACAAACTATACCCCCTTGTATCCCTAGCCATGGAGCCTTTCAAGGAATAAGTGTATTGTAAAACCATTTTGAATTGTATTTTGTATTCTATTCTATTGTATTCTATTGTATTAAATAGTTTTTCAAACAATTCGTGGTAGCGAACTGTAGTAAGGAGCGACCCGCCTCAATAGTAACCGAAACTGTAAAAAACGGTATTTTGATAGCAATAGTTCTATCAAAAGAATCGCATTTAAATGTTGATCTTAAATATATAAGCTTCATCAAGAAATCATCAGGTTTTTTACTGTTTTAAAAAATTGAGAGAAAGAGTCAAACTTTAGCGTAGAGATCGGGGTTTGAGGATGGAACAGCTTCATTCATATACGGAGTAATTTCTATTCGTTTTAAGTTTTAATGTTGCTCCTTACTTTCAGTGAAGTTTTTTTTTAATTTCTGATCGAAATCTGGCTGCTCCTCTGCTGAAACAGACAAACTTCTTCTTCTTCTTCTTCTAAAATGGTCGTTGAAATTACCAAGGAAATCGAAATACATAAACCTCAGGCCTATTCATACATGAAAACCTTGATTTTTTAAAGTTTTTTCTTTTGGTTGGTTCCAAATTGTAACATGTTTGGGAACATAACATTTCCGTCGGTGTTGCCATGTAGAACCGTGAAAATAAATAAGCAAAACTAATTAATTAAATTTGACAACACTTTTCGTCTGTAAGAATTAACAATCTGTTGATCTAGTTTTTTTAATTTGAGAAGGAACGCCTGTCGTCCGCAAGAATCCTGACATCAAAACTCTGTTGATTCCGAAATGCTTCCGTTTGAAACCTTCAAAGGAAAAGCTTCAAAAGGAAAAGCTTTCTTTTGAAACCTTCAAAGGAAAAGCTTCAAAAGGAAAAGCTTTCTTTTGAAACCTTCAAAGGAAAAGCTTCAAAAGGGAAAGCTTTCTTTTGAAACCTTCAAAGGAAAAGCTTCAAAAGGAAAAGCTTTCTTTTGAAACCTTCAAAGGAAAAGCTTCAAAAGGAAAAGCTTTCTTTTGAAACCTTCAAAGGAAAAGCTTCAAAAGGAAAAGCTTTCTTTTGAAACCTTCAAAGGAAAGCTGCATCTTTCAGCTTTGATTCACTCTCACTCAGAATCTGCTTACTCTGCTCTATTTTTTAGTGAAGCTTATTCAGCTTTATCGTTGGGGGTTTACTGTTCTTTATTATGCTTAGAAAGTTGACTGCTTACACGTCTTAATGTGTCCTTTTGCTTTATAGAGTGTTTGCCAAAAGATGGGTATCGATACGGGTGACCGCTTGGCCATTGGAGCAAAAAAAGTGAAGTTTCTTGTTCGGAGTCTCCCTGATGACTCCAAATTTCCTAAATTTCAAGATTTTGAAGTCGTTCACGAATATCTTAAAGCTTCTGTAAGAAATACTCAGCCTAGATTACGAAGAAGAGGCCAAAATGGTGAGCAATTGCGTAATTTATGTGAGGTTGTTGAATCTCCATTTTTCTTCTATTGAATTTAAGTGGGACGTGTTCGAGTAATATTTTGTGTTATCTTTAACTTTTTCTCAGAAATTTTAGGCTAAGTTTGAATTTAAATTGCACTTCTGTTAGAATTGAGTTTTGAGAAATTTTTTTTAATAACGTTCTACGTTATCTGTGCCGCCGTTTCTAAGGTAAACTTAGGTTAAGAGTGAATTTAAATTGCACTTCCATTAAAACTACGTTTCGAGACATTTCTGAATAACGTTCTACGCTATCTGTGACCTTTTCTTCGATAAACTTAGGTTGACTGTGATTTGAAATTGTACTTCTATTACAATGAAGTTTTAGACTTTTCTTGAATAGCTTTCTACATTATCTGTGATCTTTTCTTAGATAAAATTAGGCTGACTGTGAATTTAAATTGTGTTTCTATTAAAAGGATGTTTTGAGAGTTAAGAGAGTTGAGAGTTAATAGAGAGTTCCATTAAAAGGAAGTTTTGATTAGGTTAAGTTTAATTTAAATTGTGTTTCTCTTAAAAGGAAGGTTTGAGAGACTTCTCGAATAACGTTCTACGTTATCTGTGACCTTTTCTTAGATAAACTTAGGTTGACTACGGATTTAAACTGTACTTGTATTAAAAAGAAGTTTTGAGAGACTTTCGTTCTGCGTCATCTGTGACCTTTTCTTAGATAAACTTAGGTTGACTACGGATTTAAACTGTACTTGTATTAAAAAGAAGTTTTGAGAGACTTTCGTTCTGCGTTATCTGTGACCTTTTCTTAGATAAACTTAGGTTGACTACGGATTTAAACTGTACTTGTATTAAAAAGAAGTTTTGAGAGACTTTCGTTCTGCGTTATCTTTGACCTTTTCTTAGATAAACTTAGGTTGACTACGGATTTAAACTGTACTTGTATTAAAAAAAAGTTTTGAGAGACTTTCGTTCTGCGTTATCTGTGACCTTTTCTTAGATAAACTTAGGTTGACTACGGATTTAAACTGTACTTGTATTAAAAAGAAGTTTTGAGAGACTTTCGTTCTGCGTTATCTGTGACCTTTTATTAGATAAACTTAGGTTGACTACGGATTTAAACTGTACTTGTATTAAAAAGAAGTTTTGAGAGACTTTCGTTCTGCGTTACCTGTGACCTTTTCTTAGATAAACTTAGGTTGACTACGGATTTAAACTGTACTTGTATTAAAAAGAAGTTTTGAGAGACTTTCGTTCTGCGTTATCTGTGACCTTTTCTTAGATAAACTTAGGTTGACTACGGATTTAAACTGTACTTGTATTAAAAAGAAGTTTTGAGAGACTTTCGTTCTGCTTTATCTGTGACCCTTTCTTAGATAAACTTAAGTTGACTACGGATTTAAACTGTACTTGTATTAAAAAGAAGTTTTGAGAGACTTTCGTTCTGCGTTATCTTTGACCTTTTCTTAGATAAACTTAGGTTGACTACGGATTTAAACTGTACTTGTATTAAAAAGAAGTTTTGAGAGACTTTCGTTCTGCGTTGTCTGTGACCTTTTCTTAGATAAACTTAGGTTGACTACGGACTTAAACTGTACTTGTATTAAAAAGAAGCTTTGAGAGACTTTCGTTTTGCGTTATCTGTGACCTTTTCTTAGATAAACTTAGGTTGACTACGGATTTAAACTGTACTTGTATTAAAAAGAAGTTTTGAGAGACTTTCGTTCTGCGTTATCTGTGACGTTTTCTTAGATAAACTTAGGTTGACTACGGATTTAAACTGTACTTGTATTAAAAAGAAGTTTTGAGAGACTTTCGTTCTGCGTTATCTGTGACGTTTTCTTAGATAAACTTAGGTTGACTGTGTATTTAAAATGTACTTTTATTAAAATGAAGTTTTGACAGATTTTTCGAATAACGTTTTAAGTTATCTGTGACCTTTTCTTAGATAAACTTAGGTTAACTACGGATTTAAACTGTACTTGTGTTAAAAAGAAGTTTTGAGAGACTTTCGCTCTGCGTTATCTGTGACCTTTTCTTAGATAAACTTAGGTTGACTACGGATTTAAACTGTACTTGTATTTAAAAGAAGTTTTGAGAGACTTTCGTTCTGCGTTATCTGTGACCTTTTCTTAGATAAACTTAGGTTGACTACGGATTTAAACTGTACTTGTATTAAAAAGAAGTTTTGAGAGACTTTCGTTCTGCGTTATCTGTGACCTTTTCTTAGATAAACTTAGGTTGACTACGGATTTAAACTGTACTTGTATTAAAAAGAAGTTTTGAGAGACTTTCGTTCTGCGTTATCTGTGACCTTTTCTTAGATAAACTTAGGTTGACTAGGGATTTAAACTGTACTTGTATCAAAAAAAAGTTTTGAGAGACTTTCGTTCTGCGTTATCTGTGACCTTTTCTTAGATAAACTTAGGTTGACTACGGATTTAAACTGTACTTGTATTAAAAAGAAGTTTTGAGAGACTTTCGTTCTGCGTTATCTGCGGCCTTTTCTTAGATAAACTTAGGTTGACTACGGATTTAAACTGTACTTGTATTAAAAAGAAGTTTTGAGAGACTTTCGTTCTGCGTTATCTGTGACCTTTTCTTAGATAAACTTAGGTTGACTAGGGATTTAAACTGTACTTGTATCAAAAAAAAGTTTTGAGAGACTTTCGTTCTGCGTTATCTGTGACCTTTTCTTAGATAAACTTAGGTTGACTACGGATTTAAACTGTACTTGTATTAAAAAGAAGTTTTGAGAGACTTTCGTTCTGCGTTATCTGCGGCCTTTTCTTAGATAAACTTAGGTTGACTACGGATTTAAACTGTACTTGTATTAAAAAGAAGTTTTGAGAGACTTTCGTTCTGCGTTATCTGTGACCTTTTCTTAGATAAACTTAGGTTGACTACGGATTTAAACTATACTTGTATTAAAAAGAAGTTTTGAGAGACTTTCGTTCTGCACTATCTATGACCTTTTCTTAGATAAACTTAGGTTGACTACGGATTTAAACTGTACTTGTATTAAAAAGAAGTTTTGAGAGACTTTCGTTCTGCGTTATCTGTGACCTTTTCTTAGATAAACTTAGGTTGACTACGGATTTAAACTGTGCTTGTATTAAAAAGAAGTTTTGAGAGACTTTCGTTCTGCGTTATCTGTGACCTTTTCTTAGATAAACTTAGGCTGACTACGGATTTAAACTGTACTTGTATTAAAAAGAAGTTTTGAGAGACTTTCGTTCTGCGTTATCTGTGACCTTTTCTTAGATAAACTTAGGTTGACTACGGATTTAAACTGTACTCGTATTAAAAAGAAGTTTTGAGAGACTTTCGTTCTGCGTTATCTGTGACCTTTTCTTAGATAAACTTAGGTTGACTGTGTATTTAAAATGTACTTTTATTAAAATAAAGTTTTGACAGATTTCTCGAATAACGTTTGAAGTTATCTGTGACTTTTTCTTAGATAAACTTAGGTTGACTGTGGATTAAAACTGTACTTTTGTTAAAATGAAGTTTTGAGAGACTTCTCGAATAACGTTCTACGTTATCTGTGTCCTTTTTTGGATAAACTTAGGTTAAGTATGAATTCGAATTTTACTTCTATTGCTTTGAGCTTCGAGAGATTTCCTGTTATAACGTTCTATGTCATTCATATGACATCATTCTTAGGTATGGTTAGGTTGGTGTAAGTTTAGTTTCAGTTTTATTGAATTTAATTTTTGGGGTTAAATTTTAAGTTTTTTTTTCGAATAATGTTCGAAGGTAGCTATATTTCCTTTTCTTCGGTATTGTTGTTTGATAATTCTGTTTTAATGTTATAGTAATACTGCTTTTATATTTTGTAAAACTTAAACGTTTTCAATTCTGGAAAGATTGACCCTCATGTACGAAAACGTACGCAAATACGTGCTTCTTAGTTATTCAGTGACCATTTCTGTAATTGACACCTCCCCCCTCCTGAATCAAAACCATGGGTCAATGGCAAAAGCATTGAATGACAAAAATCATCTTTTCGACCTTTGAATGGGTCGTCTTCAAATGGGGGGGGGGATGTCGTAAGGAAAGATGAAAGGGGTATTGAAACTTGGTTGGAGGGTGTAAAGAGGGAGACTTTGAAGAGACTGGGAAGGAGAAGTGTGTGTAGCTGTGTTGGCCTCAGGCGGCTTGGTACTTCAGTGAGTTGTTAGTAGTAGTAGTAAACTTGTTGAGGGAACATAAACCGTAAGATTCGTATTGCTATATCATTTGTAGAGATTCGTAATATAGCTACACAGGTATAAGATAAGATATTTAATTTCAAAAAATGTGTATCACAAGCCCCGAAGAACCGAATTTGCATTTCGGAGTCACGAAACCAAAAAACAAAACAAAAAAAACATAAAAATAGGACAACAACTAAAAAACTGGCTAAACAATGCCAAAACAACAAAATCAGAAAGTCGAAGTCATTAATTTGTCCAGCAAAATTAAACGGCAAAATGTCAGAAAGTTAAAAAGGTAAAAACTAAAACAGAGTGAGATAGGATTAGCGTTAAAAAGAGAACATATAAACAAGGGGGATGGAACAAAAGAATCAAACGAACATAAAACTTGGATATCACCAGTACCAAAGAAAAAAAAAGTAAAACTAGCGGTCCGTTTTTATCAGTAATAAAGGGGACAAAGCCTTTTTCTTACTTGGCGGTTAAGCAACGGATGGGGGACAAGACAAGAACAGGTTCAGAAACAGTACGTGGCAGGCGGCGTCTGGATGGGGAGTTTCTTTGGGGGGGAAATGTTTGGCGTGCGAAGATATATTATTGCTTTTTTTTGCAAAACGAAGGCACAGCGTTCTTCTCCTGTGCTCAAGAGTTTCCAGCTTGGCATTTATTAAAAGGAGCAAGTATGGTACCTTAACTTCTTTAGAAATTATTGTCAGGGCTCTTTTTTTAGGTATGGTTAAGGACTTACATTATAGCTAAGTATAGATTAGTATAGATTCATAATAATGCTGTATCTATTCTCCCAACTTCCGCAGGTATGTTTTCCACGATTTATTCCCCTGCCTTCCGCACTGATCAGTAGACTTACCGGGCATCAAGTTCAAGTTCTTTTAATTTTAATACTAATTTCACTGCATGACAAATTAACGGTAAAAACATGATACAACGGAAAAGCAGATACCCCCCATACAGATGATCCCCACAAAGGGAGATATACTCGCAAACCAGCACCCTTAAACAAAAAAAATAATTAACTGTATGAAAGTAAAGAAAAAGAACAATAAGACTCAAGATAAAAAGAAACGAGTTACCGCGTTCAACTTTCAACCCACACTCCAAATCCAATAGTAATCTTAGTATAGATAGACATCAGCACCAGCAACAGAGAATTCATATTAATTAATAACTATCAATTCGATATAGTTTTAAGTTATTTTAGAAAGTGAAATAGAAGATCATGAATCCACATAACTTTTATAAATGTTTCAAAACTTAATTACTGATTTTTTTTTGAGAAAATCTACATAGTTTAGTGTGAATTCTAGGGCAAGGGAATTTTGCTGAATGTCTTCTTAAACTATGCTTAATCTGAACAAAAGGAATTAGTGACATATTAATAGAATCAAGAGCCAATGGTAATAAATCTTTATTTGTTTGATTCAAAAAAGGACGCAATGAAGAGGAAGGACCATATAAAGTGGTCATACGTCAAGACTCTTTGTAGGGGATCATGGAGTGCTGATGGGAAGGAAGGAGTGCTTTTAATGTGCGAAGGGCATCAGAACGAACTACGACTCGTCATGTTCTGTACGAATAGATTTCCAAACTTTATCTTGGCCTATTTCATTAGTGTGTTTAATAAGTTGCCCTTTTTGTGTTTTCTTTCTAATTTGAAAAGCACCATAGTTTAAGCGTTCATTTCCTATCTAAATAAACAAATGAAATTATTTCGCAGGACATTGGAGTTATACTTACACAGTCCGTCGGCCCAAAATCAACGGGCAACAAGTTGAAGTGAAAACCCAGGTCACTCAGCGTGACTATAACCTCCTTTTGGGACAAAAAGATGACAAACATTTCACGATACACAAAACGCGTCGTTGTTTTTTGCATAACAATCAATATTTCCAGTTGGATATTTACAGAGAACCATGTCATCCAAGGTATGCTTTGTTTTGACTTTTCTTTTCTTTTTGGTTTTACTTCTGGATCTTTTACTATATCATCCGAGGGTTTGGCTCGTTAGACTTGAAATCCTTTGTCCGTAAGGGCAGGGGCTCAAGTCCTGGTGATGCTGATTATTTTGTTTGGAATGAGGGTCAGCGGCGTGACTGTATAAGCTCGGCCAGAGACGACGCAGCTCAAAATCGGTACCAAGAGAGATCTGGGAGGGGGAACACGAGTGGCGTCGGATAACATGCCCTGAACCATGCATTGCACTCCCAGCTAAAAACATAAAATCAAGAGATAGGTACTTGTGCTATTCAGACCATTGATTAGCATACGAAAAAAAGTTTTTTTTTTCTTAATGTATTACATGATTGAATGGCCGCAAAATTTATGATGATGTTTTGGAATAGAATATATATATATATATATATATATATATATATATATATATATATATATATATATTTGTATTTACTTATTGACTTGTTTATTTGTGTTATTGTTTTTTTTTCTGGCTGGGGGGAGGGGGTGGGGGGTGGGGTTGTTGCTTCGGAACCATAACGTTATGTAGTTTTACTGAGTGTGCTTTACTCGTGTTTTATTTCTCCGTACGCGGTTTTATTCTCCGACTCCTTATTTCATATATGTGTTATTCTTGTTTATTTTCTTGTTAGTAGCACACCCTCACAAACATCAGTTTTGATGTACTACCGACGATTGTATATATATGTATATATATATATATATATATATATATATATATATATATATATATATATATATATATATATATATACATATATATATACATATATATATATATATATATATATATATATATATATATATATATATATATATATATATATATATATATATATATATATATATATATATATATATATATATATATATATATATATATAAATCGTTACTACCGTATTTCCAGTTTCCCCCTTCAACTCCCTCTAATTTCAACAGATCTGGTCGAGATTTAAAATAATGGCTCTGATACACGAGTTCCTTCTAAATATCTAATTTCATTAAGACCCCCAATTTTTCTAAATTTTAAAAATTAACAACCCCTAGCTCCCCTAAAGAGAACGGATCCGTTCCAAATATGTCAATCCCGTATCTGTAACTTGTGTTTATTTTCCCCATCAAGTTTCATCCCGATCCATCCACTATAAGCGTTTTCCAAGATTTTATTGTATATATATATATATATATATATATATATATATATATATATATATATATATATATATATATATATATATATATATATATATATATATATATATATATATATGTATATATATATATATATATGTATATATATATATATGTATATATATATATATATATATATATATATATATATATATATATATATATATATATATATATATATATATATATCCGATATATATATACAGACACTGCCACATTCCAGAGACAAGTGTGATTGATTTGGACATTATTGCGTCTATGCGCGTATTTTGACAATATTGACGTGGAATGATTTACGGTGATATGGTCAAAGTGGATGCTAGAACCTCTGTCTAACAAGGCTAAGTTTAACCTAGAAACCCCAGAGGCTGGAAAAAAGAAATATTATGGTAAATAATCACATTTCAGGCGCGAATACATTCCGGACTCGTTTTTGACTTGAGCTAAAATTGATTTACGGCAGTAAGTCAGTGTTGACGTGAACATATTTTGACAATATTGACTCGGTATGATTTATGATGATATATTCAAGTTGGGTGCTACAAATTCTGTCTTACTAGGCTAGGTTTAACCTTGAAACCCAGATGATGGAAAAAAAGAAACATTGTAGTTAATAATCACGTTTCAGGCGCTACTGCATTCCCGACACGATCACATTTCAAACACGACTGTAACCACTTCAGACTAAGGCTATTGATTCATGGGAGCTCGACCAATATTGATGTCCGACACCGATATATCCGTATCGTATCCATACAATACTGACAAAATTTGCCGATAAATTCTCCTCTGAAAAAAAAAAAACTTTCGTAAAGTTTAAACTTTGCATTCTCTACCCATATTCATACTCACATATGTCTTCCTGGTCTATCACACGCCAGAGAACAGCCTCAATCTGATAGCCTATCCGATAATGACACTGAGCCGTATATAGACCCGATAGTATCAATCGGTTCTAGTCCAAAGTGGGAGCTACAAACCTAGTCTAACTAGGCAAGGTTTAATCTAGAAACCCAGATGATAGAACAAATAAATAGTATGGTAAATAATCGTATATCGTACTTGACCGCGTTCCATACACAACTCTGATCAATTTGGATTAAGGCTAGAGTTGGTTTTATGGGCGTATTGTCAATATTGACATGATTGTATTTTGGCATGCATTTTTACTATACTGACGTGGTGCGATGTACGGTCTGAAAAGGGTGGTAAATTATTTGTTAAGTGTTAGTAAATTAAATTGTGGTTTAATTTGTTAACTGTTCAAAATGAAAACTAACCATTTTGTCTGATATTTGAGGCTATAATACTGAGAGGGATGTTAATTCTTTACCCATTGCTTTTCTTTGACTTGTTAGATCATATTTATGAATGTGTTTCTGAGTAGCGAAACACATTACTTGGCATGAAAAACTGTATGGAAAATACCAAGGCGTGAATTTCGCGTATTCGTCTAGTTATGAAGATGACTCGGTTAGAAGCTTAGCTAGCTTTTCCCAATACTCTATTCTTTGTGGGTATATACTATTTTATGCTTTGAATTCTACCACTACTTCTATCACTAGTAGTACTTCTTTTATTTGTAATTCATTTCAAAATGGAAAGGGAAGGGGGCTACCTCTTGTTAGTCAGTTACATTTGTGGTTTCATGAGGGTAGATGGAAATTGTATGTTCGAGTATTTGTATATATATATATATATATATATATATATATATATATATATATATATATATATATATATATATATATATATATATATATATATATATATATCAGATTAATTTCTTTGTTTTGGGTGGTCCACGTATTTCCTCTAAAGTGAATTTAGTAAAAACTGTTTTAGTGATGCAACATTTGTGTATTTGTGTGTTTTCTATTCGTAATATATATCTATGCTTTATATATTTATAGATGTAAAGGGCTACTTCTTCTTGAGACCTACACAACAATAGAGGGGAAACAACTGATGAAGAGGCTTCCCGAGTTTTTGGACATTGTTGAAGAGGTAACCGACAATCCTAAGTATTCGATGTACAATTTATCTCTCAAAGAAGAATGGGAGATAACGAAACATTTTTGCCATAAACTTGAAGGTAATTGTCTATTTAGCCTAAAGCTGGTGTATTAAATTTGTTGACCGTAAGTGGCCTGCCTGTAATTTTACCATAGGCAAATTTGGCCAAGTCCATGAAACAAGTTGGCGGAATAATTCGAAAGAAGATTCATTGTTGATTCTAATTTTTATGCGCCAACTCATTTCTTGAATTTTTTTTTCTTTCATTTTTTCTGAAACATTCTTATTTACGGATATAAAAAAATTATTAGCGACTAAAGAAAGGATTTCCCAGGAGACAGTTTATAAGGCTATCCATAAAAAAGGATTACCAAAGAATTTCTTTCCTGAGGTAAACGAAGTTTTTTGTTTAACCTTGAATTACCTAAAGCAGATGTGTCAAGTTTGTGGGCTGCAAGTGACCTGTCTGTAATTTTTCGGTTCATAGACAAATATGGCAAGTCCATTAAACAAAATATGGAAATAAATCTGGAAAAATATCTATTTTTACGTGTTAATATCGTTTGACAAAAATATATTTTTCTATAAATTTTTCATATACTGATACCCAAAATGTTGGGTTAGCGAAGAGACTTTTCCCACTTGACGTACACCCTAAAAATTTTATATTGTTTTAAATCTTTTTTAATTCCTGATGATAGCGAATTACCAGGGAATGTAATCTAAATTTGACTGTTAATAACACTGGTATCAAGTCCCTATCCAGAGACATTATGGGGTTTGACCCCTCCCCCCCTAAATGTTAGTCTGACTCGTAAATCGAAACAAAAATGGATATAAACAAATTTCTTATGTATTTTGTTTTAGTTTTTTATTTATATCCTCCCCTCGAAAAACATCCCTGAGTAACCCCCCCCCCAAAAAAAAAAAATACGGCCCTCCCTGGCTGGTCTTATTAATTCCAACCTCGGAAAAAAGAAAGTATAGGCTGGATTTTACAAAATTTTTGCGGTCTGTATTTGCCGTTAACCTGAATCGATAGTAAATTGTAAAAATAAGATAAATAACAAAAACTAGCGAAAATCTATCCTCTTGGTTTTTTTACTCTATGATTCTAACATTTTATTTTTAAAATGACAGCGCTGTCTATTGAATTGTTGATAATTAAAAACATGGTCTAAAAAAATTATGGCGTGATTAAACAAAACCAAAGATGTTAGAACTATTAGATAGAATACATGTAGTTTTGAGTTTCATTACTATTAATATAGGGGATATCAGTATTTGTACTAAAAATATATGGCTATCTTTTAAATTTAATTATCTAATTTTGGCTACTGTGGGCCGTGGTTCGTTCCTTACCAGACGAAATTTGCACTTACATCACAACTTATCAATATACAACACAGGAGAAAACCTTCAGATTTTTCTTAGTGGGAACCTAGTAAAGAATAAACCACTGGGCATCGGGTAACGAATTCACTTAAATATGATGTCATACCAAGAGAAGCAACTTTTTAAAATATGTATGTTTTATATCATCTTGTATGTGAAGATTTGGTTTTGCCAAAAATTGCGTTTTATTTTAATATTATTTTTGTTGCTTATAAAAGGCCTCGATGTGTCAATTTCCTTTCAAATTGACCATAAATGTTTTGGGTTTACTTGAATTTTTCCGAAAGATCTTCTTAAATCTTCTTAAATCTCACCGAAAGTTAACGTTCGTAAATACATAAACGCTATCATGAAATACAAACCGTGTTTCGTTATAGATTTTCGAGAAGACTTCAGAGAACGTAATTTTCTTTTGGAGAAATTGCGTGAAACTATACTTGCTATATTATATTTTACTATACTTTACTTACTACTTTATTATTACTACTACTTACTATACTAATTTACTATACTTATTACTATACTTTCATTATTTATTACTACTTACTATGCTTTACTTTATACTTTACTGTACTATACTATATACTATGCTATAGTTATAAACTTTATTTATTTTTCTGCAGGCTACTTATTTTTTGCTCCTAATTAATTTTTGTTGTGCTGATTTCGTTTACAGTAAAGCGCTAGTTTTCCAGAATTCTACAAATGTATTCAAATATGCTTTTCATAGTGTAATACTTTTCAGGACCAGTAGATGAACTTGGCAACCCTGTCTTGATAAATGGTGTCAGCAATGTTGTATTAGAGCCTGAACATCTGAACGAAGCTTTGTCAAAAATATAATAGCTGCAGTGGACCACCCTATACCTCTCCTATTTCTATTAAATATAATATATATTATGCAAGTGCCATGATTCTCAAAACTCCAGTGTGATGATCTTTATATATAAATAACGTATGGTATTATATTGTTATCAAGTACAAAGCAATAAAAGGCTAAATAATTAACTTGTGTTTGTTGAACAATCTGTGTAATTTCGTCGATTAACGAACGTCACATAATTTCGTTTCGTCCAAAAACGTCGTTTTTTCATTTCGTCGTTTCGCTATTTATTACCTGTAGACGGCAAATCGTTTCCCTGGCAAATCAATTATCTTATTGGTGAAATAACACCAATAAGACTGCTCATGCTTATGCTGTCGTACTAAGCTCGTAAGACGTATTTAATGAGTCTGGTTTACAGGTTTTGTCATTTTAGGTAAGTCTTTTACATATAATAAAATACACTCTTGTATAAAATCAAATACATACGTATATCATAAGGTATATTATAATAATATATATCTATATATATAAAAATAAGTTGTCTGTCTGTCTGTGGATCAGGTGACGTCATGTTTCTGTGTTGACTGACGTCATCTCCGAAGATATACTCCATCGAAAACAGTTAGAGACGTCAGATATGACTTTTGATTTTACATCAGAAATTTATAACTACACTTTAGTTGTTATAGAAGATTTGTGCATACGTATGGCAAACAAACCTCTTCAGGATTTGGGAATGCCTTCACCTAACCGTATCGCTGCTGTTTCGACATGTGTAGAATTGGATCGTGAACAAAGTTACAGTACGAGTGATCTATTGTCGTATGTACAAAATAACATTTCCAAGTTAACGTCGGAACAAAAAGACATTTATGATACGATAATGCATTGTGTCGATAACAACGTTGGAGAAATTTTCTTTTTGGATGCGCCAGGAGGTACTGGTAAAACGTTTGTGATAAAACTGATTCTGGCATCAATTCGATCAAAAAATGATATAGCGTTGGCAATTGCGTCGTCCGGAATAGCCGCAACATTGCTGCCTGGTGGAAGAACTGCTCATTCCGCTTTGAAATTGCCTCTGAACTTGCATTCTACAGAAACTCCCACGTGCAATATTTCCAAATCATCTGGGATGGGTAAAGTATTGCAGCAATGCAAACTTATTATTTGGGATGAGTGCACAATGGCACACAAAAAATCGCTCGAGGCTCTGGATCAATGCTTGAAAGATTTGCGAGGGAAGTCGAAACCCTTTGGCAGCACATTAATGTTGCTTGCGGGAGATTTCAGGCAAACATTACCTATAATACCTAGATCAACTCCTGCAGACGAAATGAATGCTTCGCACCCAAAAATATAGACGTCCACGAAATCAACAATATTGTTTTAATACTTTTAAGAAATATAAACCCACCAAAGCTTTGCAATGGCACTCGACTTGCCGTAAAAAAAAACAATGGAAAACCTAATAGAGGCCACAATCTTGACAGGGCCTTTTGAGGGTGAGGCTGTTCTTATTCCTCGCATTCCCATGATTCCAACGGATCTGCCTTTTCAATTTAAAAGATTGCAATTCCCAATTCGATTAGCATTTGCAATCACCATTAACAAAGCTCAAGGTCAATCATTAGAAAAATGTGGTATATATCTTAAAACTGATTGTTTTTCCCATGGACAATTGTACGTTGCATGTTCGAGGGTCGGTAAACCTGACAATCTATTTATATGCAGCGACAATTGGACAGCGAAGAATGTTGTATATTCGCAAGTTTTACGCAGTTAATTTGTATTTTGGAACCAAATGAAGCGGTTAATTATCCATCTGAATTTTGCGACTTGCCGTAAAAAAAACAATGGAAAACCTAATAGAGGCCACAATCTTGACAGGGCCTTATGAGGGTGAGGCTGTTCTTATTCCTCGCATTCCCATGATTCCAACGGATCTGCTTTTTCAATTTAAAAGATTGCAATTCCCAATTCGATTAGCATTTGCAACCACCATCAACAAAGCTCAAGGGCAATCACTAGAAAAATGCGGTATAGATCTTAATACAGATTGCTTTACCAATGTACAATTGTATGTTGCATCTTTGAGGGTCGGTAAACCTGACAATCTATTTATACGCACAGACAATGGGACAGCGAAGACTGTTGTATATTCACAAGTTTTACGTAGTTAATTTGTATTGTATCTATCTATCTATCTATCTATATAAAAACGAGTTGTGTGTATGCATGTTTGTTTGTTTGTAAAAAGAGCGTTTGCATATGACGTCATTATTAGTACATACGGCTTTGTATATGGACAGACAATGGGAAAGCCAAGAATGTTGTATATTCGCAATTTTTACGTAGTTTGAAACACATATATAAATCTATTTATATTCACAGGTGGGACACAGGGACACAACTACAATGGCGCGTAACTAATATGGCGCGTAACGACTTACGCGCGCGGGGGGGCTTGGGGGGGCGCGAAGCGCCCCACCAACTAGGTGTTGGGGTGGCGCGAAGCGCCACCCCAACAGCTAGTATATATTATATTATATATATACTAGCTGTTGGGGTGGCGCTTCGCGCCACCCCAACACCTAGTTGGTGGGGGCGCTTCGCGCCCCCCCCCAAGCCCCCCCGCGCGCGTAAGTCGTTACGCGCCATAATAGTTACGCGCCATTGTAGTTGTGTCCCTATGTCCCACCTGTGAATATAGATATATATATATATATATGGTTTTAACTACGTAAAACTTGCGAATATACAACATTCTTTGCTGTCCCATTGTCTTTGCATATAAATAGATTGTCAGGTTTACCGACTCTTGAACATGCAACATATAATGGTCCATGGGAAAACAATCTGTATTCAGATCTATACCTCATGATTCTAATGATTGCCCTTGAGCTTTGTTGATGGTGATTGCTAATCGACCATTCCCTGTCCCGGTGTCCCGGTCGTCATTTACATCCCCCTGTTTCCCCCGGTGTCCCCGTTGTAGTTGTGTCCCTGTGTCCCGGTCGTCATTTATATTCCCTGTGTCCCGGGTCCCGGTCATCATTTGTATCCCGGTGTCCCGGTCTGTATATACATTCGTTTTTTAGTTTTGTTTTTCTCCTTTATTTTTTTCCTTTTTTTTCTTTTTTAGCTTATTTAGATTTTTAGATTTTTTAGTTTTTTTTATTAGTTTTTAGTTTTTATTTCTTTTTAGTTTTTTTGTCCCGGTCGTCATTTATATCCCCCTGTTTCCCCCGGTGTCCCCGTTGTAGTTGTGTCCCTGTGTCCCGGTCGTTATTTATATTCCCTGTGTCCCGGTCGTCATTTGTATCCCGGTGTACATGTCCTGGTCGCTTTCTCTTTGAGTGTCGTCATTTATTAGTTTTTTCCTTTTTTTTTTAGTTTTTTATTGGTTTTTACCTTTATTTTAGCTTATTTTTCAGTTTTTTCTTTTTTTTTAGTTTTTTTTTATTTTTTATTTTTTTTATTTTTTATTTTTTTTAGTTTTTTACCTTTTTTTAGTTTTTTTAGTTTTTTTAGTTTTTTAGCTTTTTTACTTTTTTTATTAGTTTTTAGTTTTTTTTTGTAGTTTTTGCCTTTTTTTAGTTTTTTCACTTTTTTTTTAGTTTTTTATTGGTTTTTACCTTTATAGTTTTTTTAGTTTTTTAGCTTTTTTATTTTTTTTATTAGTTTTTAGTTTTTTTTGTAGTTTTTGCCTTTTTTTTAGTTTTTTCAGTTTTGACGTCACCTAATCCAGTTTTTTCAGGTGACGTCACCTGACACATCCATCCATCCATCCACAGACAGACAACTTATTTTTATATAGATAGAAGATATATATATATATATATATATCTATATATATAAAAATAAGTTGTCTGTCCGTTACGCCAGATTATATCTTAAATATATATAAAAATGAAACTAAACTGAAAAGCAAACTGAAACTAAAAATGAAGAAACTGGTAATTGCATAAATATTTCTATATATTTTGACAATAGATTAAAGTAATTCGAAAACCTTATAACAGATATTTATAATTTTGAGTTTTATTATAAATTGTCGAGTGTTTGCATGCTTGGTACGTAAAATTTTTTTCTAACATCAATGTTAGAATGACACGTAGAAATCTATTAATGTTTAAGTTTAAAATGACTGATGAACTTACAATGGCAAAAGCCGATGAAGATGCTCAAAGAGTCTATGCCAAAAAACTTGCTGCTGATAGAGAAAGTCAGAAAAGAAAGCGTGCCGAGGAATCAAAAGAACAGCAAGGAAACAGGCTTGAGGCTAAAGAACGCAAAACCGCGCAGTTAGATGAAGATCCACCTGGACAGCGAGAGTCAAAACATATCAAAACTGAAAATGATAGCGATGATGATTGGGTTTGGGATCTTGACTTGGATAAGGTCATCAATGCCTACCAGATTTTAGTTAAAAAAACAAAGGTTCGGCGATATGTATTTCATAGTGAAGCTGAAAAGTAAAGAAGAAAAAGAAAACTGAAAAAAGAAAAAATGTAAAAACTAAAAAATACTAAAAAGAAAAAACACTCAAAGAGAAACTACAGACCGGGACACAAATGACGACCGGGACAGAGGGAATATAAATAACGACCGGGACACTCAAGGAGAATTTACAGACTGGGATACCGGGACACAAATGACGACCGGGACACAGGCAATATAAATGACGACCAGGACAACAATGACAACACCCGAGGAAGCTGCTCAAAACGAATGTATTCACGCCGAAGTAGCTGAGTTGGTAAAGCATTATGTTTCAGGTTCTATGTCCGAGAGGCTCCAGGTTTGAACCTTGGCTTTAGCATTAATACAAAAGAAGAAAAAAACTAAAAAGGTAAACACTACAAAAAAAACTAAAAAGAAAAAATATATATATATATATTTATATCTTTTCCACAAAAATAATAATTTAGTGCTTCTGCTTAAAAACAGCAATCGAATTGATGCCTCCTGATACGCAACTATCAACAAAGTGGCAATCGTTGTGGTCGGTGATCAGTTCTTACCTCGAGATAATATTCTTTATAGGCGAAACAATCAGTTGACAAGAATTGCTTAAACTCATCGATGCTACGATGCCCTACAATATCCTGACGAATATAAATGACGCCCGGGACACTCAAATAGAAATCACAGACTGGGACACCGGGATACAAATGACGACGGGGACACAGGGAATATAAATGACGACCCGGACACAGGGACACAACTACAACGGGGACGCCGGGGGCACAGGGAGATATATAAATGACGACGGCAACAAAGGAAATGGTCGATTAGCAATCACCATCAACAAAGCTCAAGGGCAATCAATAGAATCATGAGGTATAGATCTGAATACGGATTGTTTTCCCATGGACCATTAAGCGTTGCATCTTCAAGAGTCGGTAAACCTGACAATCTATTAAAAACTACAAAAAAAAACTAAAAACTAATAAAAAAAATAAAAAAGCTAAAAAACTAAAAAAACTAAAAAAACTAAAAAAGGTAAAAAACTAAAAAAACTAAAAACTAAAAAAAACTAAAAAAAAGGAAAAAACTGAAAAATAAGCTAAAATAAAGGTAAAAACCAATAAAAAACTAAAAAAAAAATGAAAAAACTAAAAAAAGGCAAAAACTACAAAAAAAACTAAAAACTAATAAAAAAAGTAAAAAACTAAAAAAACTAAAAAAACTAAAAAAAGGTAAAAAACTAAAAAAAATAAAAAATAAAAAAAAACTAAAAAAAAGGAAAAAACTGAAAAATAAGCTAAAATAAAGGTAAAAACCAATAAAAAACTAAAAAGAAAAAAAGGAAAAAACTAAAAAAAATTTTCATCTAAAAAACTAAAAAAACTAAAAAAGGTAAAAACTAAAAGAACTAAAAAAGAAAAAAATAAATGACGACACTCAAAGAGAAAGCGACCAGGACAAAAGGAATGTTCGATTAGCAATCAACAAAGCACCGGGACACAGGGAGTATAAATGACGACCAGGACATAAGTAAAAAAAAAAACTAACAAAACTAAAAAGAAGGTAAAAACTACAAAAAAAAAGAAAAAAAAACTAAAAACTAATAAAAAAACTAAAAAATCTAAAAATCTAAATAAACTAAAAAAGAAAAAAAAGGAAAAAAATAAAGGAGAAAAACAAAACTAAAAAACGAATGTATATACAGACCGGGACACCGGGACACAAATGACGACCGGGACACAGGGAATATAAATGACGACCGGGACACAGGGACACAACTACAACGGGGACACCGGGGGAAACAGGGGGATATAAATGACGACCGGGACACCGGGACAGGGAATGGTCGATTAGCAATCACCATCAACAAAGCTCAAGGGCAATCATTAGAATCATGAGGTATAGATCTGAATACAGATTGTTTTCCCATGGACCATTATATGTTGCATGTTCAAGAGTCGGTAAACCTGACAATCTATTTATATGCAAAGACAATGGGACAGCAAAGAATGTTGTATATTCGCAAGTTTTTAATTTTTTAGTTTTTTTATTAGTTTTTAGTTTTTTTTTCTTTTTAGTTTTTTTGTAGTTTTTACCTTCTTTTTAGTTTTGTTAATTTTTTTTTTTACTTGTGTCCTGGTCGTCATTTATACTCCCTGTGTCCCGGTGCTTTGTTGATTGCTAATCGAACATTCCTTTTGTCCTGGTCGCTTTCTCTTTGAGTGTCGTCATTTATTTTTTTCTTTTTTAGTTCTT
Source organism: Artemia franciscana (assembly GCF_032884065.1). Taxonomy (NCBI): domain Eukaryota; kingdom Metazoa; phylum Arthropoda; class Branchiopoda; order Anostraca; family Artemiidae; genus Artemia; species Artemia franciscana. The sequence continues at coordinate 3,040,092 of NC_088866.1, forward strand.
TTAGTTTTTACCTTTTTTAGTTTTTTTTTAGTTTTTAGTTTTTTTTAGTTTTTTACCTTTTTTTAGTTTTTTTAGTTTTTTTAGTTTTTTATAGTTTTTTACCTTTTTTTAGTTTTTTTAGTTTTTTTAGTTTTTTAGCTTTTTACTTTTTTTATTAGTTTTTAGTTTTTTTTTGTAGTTTTTGCCTTTTTTTAGTTTTTTCAGTTTTTTTTTTAGTTTTTTATTGGTTTTTACCTTTATAGTTTTTTTAGTTTTTTAGCTTTTTTATTTTTTTTATTAGTTTTTAGTTTTTTTTGTAGTTTTTGCCTTTTTTTTAGTTTTTTCAGTTTTGACGTCACCTAATCCAGTTTTTTCAGGTGACGTCACCTGACACATCCATCCACACATCCACAGACGGACAGACAACTTATTTTTATATATATAGATATATATATATACTAGCTGTTGGGGTGGTACTTCGCGCCACCCCAACACCTAGTTGGTGGGGGCGCTTCGCGCCCCCCCCAAGCCCCCCCGCGCGCGTAAGTCGTTACGCGCCATAATAGTTACGCGCCATTGTAGTTGTGTCCCTATGTCCCACCTGTGAATATAGATATATATATATATATATGGTTTTAACTACGTAAAACTTGCGAATATACAACATTCTTTGCTGTCCCATTGTCTTTGCATATAAATAGATTGTCAGGTTATCCCCCTGTTTCCCCCGGTGTCCCCGTTGTAGTTGTGTCCCTGTGTCCCGGTCGTCATTTATATTCCCTGTGTCCCGGGTCCCGGTCATCATTTGTATCCCGGTGTCCCGGTCTGTATATACATTCGTTTTTTAGTTTTGTTTTTCTCCTTTATTTTTTTCCTTTTTTTTTCTTTTTTAGCTTATTTAGATTTTTAGATTTTTTAGTTTTTTTTATTAGTTTTTAGTTTTTATTTCTTTTTAGTTTTTTTGTCCCGGTCGTCATTTATATCCCCCTGTTTCCCCCGGTGTCCCCGTTGTAGTTGTGTCCCTGTGTCCCGGTCGTTATTTATATTCCCTGTGTCCCGGTCGTCATTTGTATCCCGGTGTACCGGTCTGTATATACATTCGTTTTTTAGTTTTGTTTTTCTCCTTTATTTTTTTCCTTTTTTTTTCTTTTTTAGTTTATTTAGATTTTTAGATTTTTTAGTTTTTTTATTAGTTTTTAGTTTTTTTTTCTTTTTAGTTTTTTTGTAGTTTTTACCTTCTTTTTGGTTTTGTTAATTTTTTTTTTTACTTGTGTCCTGGTCGTCATTTATACTCCCTGTGTCCCGGTGCTTTGTTGATTGCTAATCGAACATTCCTTTTGTCCTGGTCGCTTTCTCTTTGAGTGTCGTCATTTATTTTTTTCTTTTTTAGTTCTTTTAGTTTTTACCTTTTTTAGTTTTTTTTTAGTTTTTAGTTTTTTTAGTTTTTTACCTTTTTTTAGTTTTTTTAGTTTTTTAGCTTTTTTATTTTTTTTATTAGTTTTTAGTTTTTTTGTAGTTTTTGCCTTTTTTTTTTAGTTTTTTGTCCTGGTCGCTTTCTCTTTGAGTGTCGTCATTTATTAGTTTTTTCCTTTTTTTTTTTAGTTTTTTATTGGTTTTTACCTTTATTTTAGCTTATTTTTCAGTTTTTTTCCTTTTTTTTAGTTTTTTTTTTATTTTTTATTTTTTTTAGTTTTTTACCTTTTTTTAGTTTTTTTAGTTTTTTTAGTTTTTTAGCTTTTTTACTTTTTTTATTAGTTTTTAGTTTTTTTTTTGTAGTTTTTTGCCTTTTTTTAGTTTTTTCAGTTTTTTTTTTAGTTTTTTATTGGTTTTTACCTTTATAGTTTTTTTAGTTTTTTAGCTTTTTTATTTTTTTTATTAGGTTTTTAGTTTTTTTTGTAGTTTTTGCCTTTTTTTTAGTTTTTTCAGTTTTGACGTCACCTAATCCAGTTTTTTCAGGTGACGTCACCTGACACATCCATCCACACATCCATCCACACATCCACAGACAGACAACTTATTTTTATATATATAGAAGATTAGTTTTTTTGTCCCGGTCGTCATTTATATCCCCCTGTTTCCCCCGGTGTCCCCGTTGTAGTTGTGTCCCTGTGTCCCGGTCGTTATTTATATTCCCTGTGTCCCGGTCGTCATTTGTATCCCGGTGTACCGGTCTGTATATACATTCGTTTTTTAGTTTTGTTTTTCTCCTTTATTTTTTTCCTTTTTTTTTCTTTTTTAGTTTATTTAGATTTTTAGATTTTTATAGTTTTTTTATTAGTTTTTAGTTTTTTTTTTCTTTTTAGTTTTTTTTGTAGTTTTTACCTTCCTTTTTTAGTTTTGTTAATTTTTTTTTTTACTTGTGTCCTGGTCGTCATTTATACTCCCCTGTGTCCCGGTGCTTTGTTGATTGCTAATCGAACATTCCTTTTGTCCTGGTCGCTTTCTCTTTGAGTGTCGTCATTTATTTTTTTCTTTTTAGTTCTTTTAGTTTTACCTTTTTTAGTTTTTTTTAGTTTTTAGTTTTTTTAGTTTTTTTACCTTTTTTTAGTTTTTTTAGTTTTTAGCTTTTTTTTTTTTTTATTAGTTTTTAGTTTTTTTGTAGTTTTTGCCTTTTTTTTTAGTTTTTTTGTCCTGGTCCGTTTCTCTTTGAGTGTCGTCATTTATTAGTTTTTTCCTTTTTTTTTTTAGTTTTTATTGGTTTTTACCTTTATTTTAGCTTATTTTTCAGTTTTTTTCCTTTTTTTTAGTTTTTTTTTATTTTTATTTTTTTTAGTTTTTTACCTTTTTTTAGTTTTTTTAGTTTTTTTAGTTTTTTAGCTTTTTTACTTTTTTTATTAGTTTTTAGTTTTTTTTTTAGTTTTTGCCTTTTTTTAGTTTTTTCGGTTTTTTTTTAGTTTTTTATTGGTTTTTACCTTTATAGTTTTTTTAGTTTTTTAGCTTTTTTATTTTTTTTATTAGTTTTTAGTTTTTTTGTAGTTTTTGCCTTTTTTTAGTTTTTTCAGTTTTGACGTCACCTAATCCAGTTTTTTCAGGTGACGTCACCTGACACAATCCATCCACACATCCATCCATCCATCCATCCACAGACTACTTATTTTTATATATATAGATATATATATATATAATATATATATATATCTATATATATAAAAATAAGTTGTCTGTCCGTTACGCTAGATTATATCTTCTATATATATAAAAGAAAACAAACTAGGAATGTAAAAACTGGAAATTGCATAAATATTTCGAAATATTTTGACAATAGATAAAAGTAATTCGAAAAAGAAAAATGGTAAAAAACTAAAAAAAACTAGAGAGAAAAAACTAAAAAAAAAAATTAAAAATTAAAAAAATTAAAAAAAGAAAAAACCTAAAAGAAAAAACGTAAAAAATAAAAAAGATAAAAAACTAAAAAAAAAACTAAAAAAGCTAAAACTAAAAAAAGAAAAAACTAAAAAAAAAACTGGAATTGCACAAATATTTCAATATATTTTGACAATAGATTAAAGTAATTCGAAAACCTTAAAACAGATACCCCCAAATTTGAGGTTTAATTAAAATTGTTGGGGCTTTAGCATGCTTGGCACGTAAAGATTTTTCAAGTGTCAATGTTAGAATGAACATTGAGAAATTGAAGAAAACAAATCAATAAAAGAAGAAACTAAAAAAAGAAAAAACTAAAAAAGAAAAAAAACTAAAGAAGAAACTGTATCTAATATATTAAAAATCTATCTTCTATATATATAAAATAAGTTGTCTGTCCGTTACGCCAGATATATCTTAAATATATATAAAATGAAACTAAACTGAAAAGCAAACTGAAACTAAAATGTAGAAACTGGTAATTGCATAAATATTTTATATATTTTGACAATAGATTAAAGATTAAAACCTGATAAGACTGGGTGTTTTTTTTTTATATCAAAGCCGTCGAGCACAACCTAAAATGAACGTTGACAAAGAAAGTTAACAACACTTCAAATAGTCGACC